>NW_027263801.1:0-56542 GCF_044049435.1 Aspergillus pseudodeflectus | reverse complement strand
TTTTTTTTTTGCCGGGAATCCTTCTCCTACGGATACATGTGAGAATATTCCAGCTGCATCTCTGGAATTTAGTTGGGTCTGCTGCGCATGCTGCGAAGAATATATATATTTCCATCGAAACCATCATCATCTGCGATAGAATATGGATGAGTTACACACTTGGTAAGAATGAATTTCAAATAGCAACTCTCACGCGGCTATATCACGATAGGTAGGTTCACCAGTACGACGACAAGCAAAGGAACCCATCCCATCCGCAACGCTATATCCAACCAGCCAAGCAAGATACAAGCAGAATGCGACCTCCCATGGTATCCGCCAAAACCCAGAACATACCATGACCCACCCTGGCAAACAGATAGCTCAAGAACCAAAAAGGTAAAAAAAAAAGAGTATAGAACACAGCTTCATTGAATAGTACATAGACCTTTCATATCATATCACGACCGAAGGAATCAATCAATCAATCAACCACCAAATCAACATGGCACCCACTTAATTATCCTTCCTCGGCAATCCCCCAATCCCTAGATCATACCCCGCCATAGGCCCAAAGGCAGCCATTTCGGCGCCCGCATCCGGCTGCTGCGCCGTCGCATCCATGCCGGCGCCGGCGCCGATCGGGTCGAGGTTGAATGGAAGAAACCACGCGCTTGGCTGGTAGAATTCGCCTGTGCCCGAGGGCGCGTTGGGGTCTAGTTGACCCCCGAAAATCCCGCATGTGTCTTGCGTTGCTGCTGCTGCTGCGGCGGCGGCTGCGCCAGGTGGGGCGCCTGCGGCGCCGACGTCCTGCCCGCCGTTTAGAGATGTGAAGGGGTTTTGGTGCGGGTCGCCGGGGACGTAGGAGGTGGGTGAGGGCTTGAATCCTGCGAAGGAATCGTAGACGAATTGCCGGTCGAGTTGCGGGAGTTGGTCGGTGACGGGGATTGTGAAGTCGAAGGGGCCCGGGGTGAAGTTGGGGTGTTGTCCGGTGGCGGCCTGGGCGTTGCGGTTGTGGGGGAACATGGTTGGTTGGGGGAATCCTGTTCCTGAGGTTCCGAGGATACCGGGGGAGGTTTCCATGTTGACGTCAACGATTTGTTGTTGCGAGGTGGGTGTGCTTGTGTTTTGGTCGAGGCCTGCGATGCTCTCGATCCTGCTGCCTGCGCGGGAGTGCCGGCGGCGTGGGAGAGCGGGTTGTGGTGTTGGGGAGAGGCTGGCGAAGAAGTCCTCGACGCTTTGGAGATCGGGCTTCTGGCTCATTACGGCCTCGTCGTCGTTCTTTCGCGCGTGATGCTCGGGGTCTTCCCAGTGTTGCCGTGAGACGCCGTGCGGGTACTTGTCGAACCAGTCGCCATACTGGAACATGGGTGTGACAGGCCCGTTTTGCGTGGTTACTGTGCCCTTGATTGCTGCGTCGGCGAACTGGCGGTAGCGGTCTTTGGCGCTCTCGACCATGTAGTGGAACATTCCCCAGTATTTCTTCATTTTGTTGAGGTATCGATATGTGTGTCGGAGGTTCTCCTTTGAACGAGCTTCCAGCTGCGCGTTCTTGGAAAAGATGCCCCAAATGTGCACGGTGCTGGCCGAGTATGCGCAGTACCCAGCAAACGGTACTGTGAGGGGATATGGCGCGGCGTGGTTGATGAGGGTCGAGATGTGATGCGCCGCTTCTACGGCGGCTCTTCCGGCATTGCTGAGGAACGTCCGGGGCATGTCGCGGGGCGGGCGCCCGCCGGGTGAGAGAGGAATGGCGAACTGGTTGAGGAATAGTGTGTTCTGATGGATGATAATGTGGAGGAAGAGGAACTGATTAGCGACTCGGTCTGCGGCGTGGACTTGTAGATTCTCGTATGTGAAATGTAGATGGCTCGGAAGCGAGGCAGAGAAATCCTCAATCTGCTTTCTGAGGCGCGAGTATCCCGACTCTGGCGACCACAGTGGATGACTATCTCGCCGCTTTCCGCCGAGGTTGAGATAGTCCACAATCCGACCCCAAATAACGACGGCGCGAATAATATAGGCGAGCACGCCCATATTCGATCTCGCATTGGATAGCTGCCCGACGTCCTCTGGAACGGGGTTCAACACATTACCCTCCAAGTCTTCTGTAGGCCCCGGAATCTCCATCTGAAAATGCGTCTCCTTGATCGGAAGCTGTATCTGGAGGAATTTCTCGTTACCGATTGGCGGACGCTGACTCCCTGATGAGTTATACCGGTCCATCAAAAAGCACGCCCACATTGTGCGCCGCCGTATTTCTCGGTCTGTGAAACTAAGTTGTGTACTGCCGCCATTCGTTTGGGTGAGGAGGGGATCGTAATCGAGCTCTCGGTGCAGCTGGAGCGCATACGCCATGCGCATGGCCTGGCCACCAAACGACCAACTCCGTCCGCCATGGCATGTACCGAATTCGTGAAGCCCGAGTAGTAGGAACACTGTTAAAATCGTGATATTCGGCTCGTCATGTCGCTTCAGCGCGATATTCGCAGCGGGGCTGGCCCAATTCTCTCCGCGCAGAAACGGGGGCTCGGAGTTGATCTGCGGATGCGTCGAGAATCTCGCGGAGACAGCGCAGACAGCAAGGATAAGCACAGGAGGTACCGTCCGTGCCTTGAGCCTGCGCATGAAGCTCGGCTTGTGAAGCAACAAATACGACTGCCCATAAACGCAATCAAAGAAGACCTCCGACAGATGCTCCTGAATCTCCAACGAAGGGAGAAACTCCACCCCCTCAGTCATCAAACTCGGCCCATCATTCGACTTGCCCTCACGACGCATCGGAAACGTATCCTGCGGCGCATTGCTCCTACCCGCACCACGCGCCCACTCCTCCATCTCAGCCTCGAACGCCTCATCAGCGGTCCTCTTCTTCTGACTCTTCGTCGTCGCCGCTTGGGCCTGACTCTGGTTCTGACCCTGGCTCTTCGCCGCCTGGCCCGGCGGCGGCGGCCGCACATTCGACCGCCCAATGGACGCCATATCCCTCGCCTCGTCCTTGGGTATCGTTTTGATAACCCGGTCCTCCATCCGCTTCAGCCGCTTATCCAACATAGCCATGTAGTCCGTCCGCGGGGCTGCCTTGCGCGTCGTCACCTTGTACACGCAGGGGATCCGCGACCGCGAGCAATGCTTGCACGCGGGCTTCTCGCCCGAGCACCGAATCTTTTTCCGCCGGCAGGCAATGCACGCCAGCGGGAGCCGCTTCCGCTCCTTGCCGGCTTTTGTCTTCATCTCGCTCCAGGCGGGCTTGTTGTCGCCTTGCATATCGGGGTTTTGCGAGGGGTCGCCATTGTCGTCGACGGCTCCTCCTCCGGCGGTGCCGCCGGGTGTTGTTTCTTGTAGGCCATCGTGGAGGGTGGTCAATTCGTTGGCTGTTAGGGCGCTCCCAGGCTCGCGCGAGCTAGCGGGGCTGTGGGAGTCGAACTCGTCTGGGGGAGCGCTGTCGTCTTGGTGGTGCTGGTGGTGCCCGGTCAGTGGAAGCGAGGAGAGGGCCATCGGAGAGTCATCGGATTCGGGAGGGATCATGATGGGCGCGGGTACCCCAGCGACGGGGCTCGGATCATTGTTCACGGGGAAGAAGAAGGGAGGAGCAGAAAAGGGGGAGGGGGCCCAGAGGGACGACGGGGACTGGGCGTCTCGTGCGAGGTTGTTGAGAGGGCGATAATTATTGTCTGGAGGCGGAGAAGACGAGGACGGGGAAAAGCCTCGAGGGTCCGGGCCAGTCTTGGCGCTGCTGGTCGCTGCCTGGGGAAGCATTAATAACCGCCTCGTCACAGTCTCAACACACAGATCAGAGTCATCAAAATGGACAGCGAGCAGCTAGAAATTCAACTGTCGGACAGGGTGTCCTGTGCAGGTAGAGCTCTCTTTCGACAAGCGATGTCATGCGGTATAATAACTGTGACCACCATTGGACGAACCAAATGAGCTGCTCAGGCGAAAATTCGGGTGAACCAGAAGTGAGCTCTGCGGAAGACCATGGGGAAACCCTGGGGATTACTTGATGGTGCTGTGTGTCTCACTGTTGTCTACAATACGGAGGTGTATAGGGTACCCTGGGTACTGTCCTGGTTCTACCGGAATCGCCCGGAGTGCGGCTCTTACTTCGGTTGTTATAAGGTTCATGCTTTTCACTGCAAGTGACTGTAGCGGGTCTATCTAACATCGGTAGCGGAACCCAAATGTACCCCAGTCGGTCAGATCTTCATCCCTTTTTGTCAGTTCAGTGGTCCGTCTTATGAGTGGGGAGACTTCAGTGCTTCCTGTTAGACCGGATTGCGCAGCTACATCCCTTAGGATCCTTCCTTCTTGACGATCGCGACGTTTGTTCTCGACACGGAGGTATACATGCAGAGAGAGGGCCAGCGTTGCTGCGAGGGCGTAGCAGATCAGAATTATCCGGAAAGAAGTCTCATAAGCTGGTGCTTCACTCGCCCGAAACAGATGAGGACCTGCGATATTTCCCACGCAGTATGCGACGAACATTGACCCTGTCATGGTCATTTTCTTGGTGACACCCTTGTAGTTTGACTGGGCTAGGGACATGGTCAGAGGCAGCGCACCGGGCCCTACAGCGAGGAGAAAGAAACCGAGAAGCTGGGTAGCTTGCGAGATATGGTAGATGCGCGCGTGAATCAATGCACTTCCGGTGCCGGCAAAGGCGAGGATAAGCGCAATAAGGATGCAGTTGACTTTCCGAAACTTGCCTGCGAGCCAGCCTGTGTAGGTGACTGTTGCGCCGCCGATGATGCTAAACGGGATATTGACCAGCGTCGACTGCAGAGCTGTAAACCCGAAGGACTCGATGACAAGGTTGGCAAAGTTCTGAATGCCTCCGTTGGGGATCTGTGTCAGAAAGGCGATTGCAAGGAGATGCCATGTTTTTGGGTCGCGGAAACACTCGACAGCTTGGTCGCGGTTCCAGCTTGTTCCCTCTGTGCGGCCTGTTCCGGCAGTGATGACCCGGTGGCTGATTAATTCCTTTTCCTCTTCCGTTAAGAACGAAGCAGTCGAGATACTACTGGGAAGGAACGCGAGAAGCGCAAATGCCCATACAAAGGTGGTGAGACCCAGGATGATGAACATCCACATCCACGGCCGGAGAGGATGCTCGACATGGCCGATGCCATAGGCCAAGATGCTGGCTAGAAGACCACCGATCGAGTTTCCCGCAAACCAGATAGCAGTGCGAACGGGAATCTCGTCACGCGTGTACCATGTCGAAGTGATGAACATGAAGGCCGGTGTTATGGTCGCCTCTGCGACTCCGAGAAAAAAGCGGACAACCAGCAGTCCGCTATAGTTGAAGCAAGCAGATGTCAACGCCACAACCACGCCCCAGAAGAGAGTGTTCACAGCCAGATATTTGGCGACCGGCAGCCGGGGGATGAGAAGACTGGTGGGCTGATTTGTGAGCGAGAGCTTTGAAGATGGACAGAGCGCATACCAATTCCCAGACGAGGTATCCAATGTAAAACATACTCGAGACCCAGCTGTATTGTTGTCCATGTAGATGCTAGGGAGGTCAGTGACCCTGCCAATGCTAGAATGGAAGACATACAGTATCGTCGATCAAGCCAAAGACGGCAGCACTGGACAGGATGGTCTTGTCCATGAAGCTCAGCATGTATGTTGTGAACAGCAGGGGAATTAATCGCCGGTCAATCTTGCGGAGCAGCTGCGACGGAATAGCTGTATTTGCGTCATGGTTATTGCTAGAATTGATATTCATCTGATGCCTCAGCTGTTGGGCCTTGGATGGTTGGAGGGGTGAAGAGGAAGAAGCTCTTATCGATCGGTGGAGATGTTCTCTGCCTTTTGAGCTTATCGGACATCTCCGCTTGGCGCCCCGGAAAAGAGCGATCTATCATCTTTATTCAGTGACATGGGCTTTGAGTGTGCTGGAATATGTACATAAAACATCTAAAGGATTCTAGATATCTATAATGGTCATTGTTGGGAATGATAGCGCATAGATGGCTATAGATGGACAATATAGCCAGATCTATATGCCAACAGCACCCACGGTTGCAGAAAGAAAAAGCCTTCACATAGAACCCTATAAGCGAATATAACCCATTTTTTTACTGTGAACACTTTCGAGCAGTTTTTTTTTTTTTTTTTTTTTTTCAAGTTAGCAAGCAAGGGGACGTTGAGAGAAAGGCGTAGGGCATTGCTTGGGGCGAGGGTCGAATAGACAATGATATATGGAAATACACGCTATAGACACACCCTGGAACCATCTGCCGTGCAACTCAGAATTTCCTTTCCCTTAGAAATTTGTGGGGGAAAGGGAGTATTTCGTGGAGCGGAAATGTGGACAGGTCGGGTCAGCCACTTCCCCAACTATCAGATCCCATGCGGGGAAGACCAAGTATAAATGTTTCTTTTCAGGAGCTCAGACTGTCCTCCATTAAATCCCTCCATACTCACCATGGAGCGAGTCTGGATATACACGAGCATTGCGCTCGCCCTCTGGATCATCCAGGTACTTCCCTTTCCCCAACACTCGAACACCTACTTTCCTAACACAATCCAACACAAACAGTGCCTCTATAAATTCCTAACCTCCCCGCTCCGCGCCGTCCCTGGTCCCTTCTACACAAACTTTACTCGCCTCCCCCTCAAAATCTCTATAACAACCGGCAACCGAATCTACTTCATCGACGCCCTGCACAAAGCCCACGGCCCAATCGTCCGCATCAGCCCCGACGAAGTCTCCATCTCATCTCCTGCAGAATTCAAAGAGATCCATCGCGCTGGGTCCCCGTTCCTCAAGAGCGAATGGTACAGTACGTTCACTATGGGCAGTCGGCCTGGGGTGTTTGATATGCGGGATCCGAAGATGCATGCTGCGAGAAGGAGGTTGTTTGCCCGGGCGTTTTCGAAGAGTGAGTTGAGGAGTCAGTGGGAGGGGGCTGTTAGGGAGAAGGTGAAGCTTGCTGTTGAGAAGATGAAGATGGAGATGGAGATGAACGGTGGGACGGGGAGGTGTGATGTGCTCAAGTGGTGGACGTTTCTTGCGACGGACGTTAGTGGGCATTTGATGTTTGGGGAGAGCTTTGATATGTTGAGTGTTGGGATGGTACGACTCTTTACTACTCATTAACATATTACTGACTGACTCCAGAAAAACGAGTACATCCACGTCCTCGAATCAACCATGAAGGGCTCCGGTATCAACGCCGAACTCCCCCTTGTCGGATTCATTGGCCGACACCTCCCCATCCCCAGTGTCAAGGCAATGTTCCGTGCAAGCGACTACCTGTCAGAGTACGGTCGTCGTGCAGTGACCAACAGCCGCGCAGCTAGCGACTCCACGCGAAACATCTTCTCGGGAATGATACACGAGTCTGAGAAGGGCAGTGTGGCGCTCTCTGACCTCGACGTCATTGTAGAAGCAGGGAACCTTATCGTTGCAGGCTCGGACACGACGGCTGTCACTCTGACATATCTCGTCTATGCTGTTCTTCGCGACCCTCGTCTACAAAAAGAGATAGAAGATGAAGTGCAGGCTCTTGCAGACGACTACGACGACGCAACGCTGGAACAACTCCCACTTCTCAACGCCGCAATCAAGGAAACACTCCGTCTCTACGGCGCTGCCCCCGGCTCCCTTCCCAGATCCGTCCCCGAAGGCGGCGCAACGTTCTTGGGCTACTACATCCCCGAGGGAATGACCGTCAGCACGCAGAGCTACACCATCCACCGCGACGAGAACATCTTCCCGGACCCCGAAACCTTTGATGCGTCACGCTGGCTACCCGGAAAGGAAGGAGAAGGAGTATCAAGCCAAGCACAGGCCGCATTCTCACCATTTGGTGCCGGCGCTCGAACGTGCCTGGGTATACATCTGGCATACATGGAACTGCGTCTGGCAGCGGCGGAGTTCTTCCGGCAGTGTAAGGGGGTGAGACTGGCGCCGAGCGTGAGCTGTGAGACGATGAAACCGGAGAATTATTTTTTGATTGCGCCGCGGGGCCATCAGTGTGAGATTGTGCGGGGATGATGGTATTGATGGACAATCTAGTAGTAGTTTTCGAGTAGCATCTACCTGATGCAATCAAATGCGCTTCTTATCCTGCGGTTTATACCGCACCCCATGCGAGAGAAGAAGATATTTTGAAAACAGCCCCGTCGCAAAGTCATCAAACTCTTCATAAGTCGCACCAAGCCGGTACGCCGCTGCAATACCAGAGATACACGCGATCTCATGCATATTCTATACGCCATTAGCATCCTACCTCGCTCAAGAATCCCATAGAAATATCTAAAAAGAGTGAAACTCACCACAAGAGTCCAAGCCCCGGCAAAAGCCGTGCTATTCTTCCCATTAACAAACATCATCCCAGGGACAACCCGCAGATAATGCTGCCACCGGTGTCCAAACTGATGCCACCACTTCTCCCCAATAACCTTGTTTTCGTCAATCGCATCCTTCGTCCACAGATCCGACCGCTCCTTATCCAGGAAAGTCGTCTGATAAACATGCCTCTCCGGCGCCAGCGGCGCATTCCCTTCCCCAACCGCCTCGCGGAACTGGTGCTGGTAGTTCGAGCAGTCAAAGCCCATCTCGATCTTATCCTGCTCGGACTCGTACGAGTGCGTAAAGTACATGGGCGCAAACCCGCGCCACCCGTTTGTCTCGCAGACGGGCGGGGATGTCGTTGCGAAGGAAAGCTGGTCCTGACGCTTTGTGCTTGCGCTCGTGATCCGGTCGGAGCAGAGCTCGTCGCGGAATCGGGTCTCGAAGATGCTGTTGAAGTACGCGGCGTCGCTGTGTGTGATTGTGACGTCGTCGTAGAACTTGACGCCGCCCAGAACGTATCGCTCGCGCCACGTCGCGTGTCGACCCAGCAGCTTCAGGCTCTCGTCGGCGGGTGTAGCGAGGACAAGCTCGTCGAAGGACTCTGTCCGCTCGCCCTCGGGCGTATGCAGTATCAGCACGACGCCACCGGGGCCGGATTTCCGAGATACAATATCGACCGTCGTGCTTAGGAGAAGTCTCACCTCCTTCCCCTGCTCGAGATCCGTCGACCACGCATGGTAGAATTCGCTCAGCCGGGGGAACGTATACATTGTCGGCAGATTCGTTAAAAGTCCATCAGGGTCATACGTCCAAAGCCCCATCTGCGGATCATCCATGAGCCGCTCCAGCAGCGCAGCGGAGATATTCGGAGTCTGGTTGCCCGTTCCTAGGAATAATGCCAGCAATGGCAAGAGCATACGATTCCCAAACTCCGTGCTGAACCGGAAGAGCTTCAAGATAACCTTTACGGGAACGATTCCCAACACAGGGAGAAAGTACTTAATAACCTTCAAGACCCGTCCCAACTTCCGAATCTCAGCCGCGAAGCTATCGACGAGGGGACTGGGGAAGACATTGGTGAAAAACGCATCGGGGCCCTTTCCAAAGGAGACTTGGAGCTTCACTTCGTGCGGGGAGAACCCGTATCGGCTGAAGAAGCGGAATGTATGCTTGAAGATGCCCGATCCACCTTGTACACCGTCGTTTAGCCACGATGCGCCGTGTTGCTTTGGATCTAGGTCTAGGGAAGTTGCTTGGCCGCCGGTTTGGCCGACGCTGTCGATTAGAGTTACGGTGAATTTGTCCGTGTGCTTGGCTAGGGCTGTGGCGCAGGACTGGGGATTTAGTTAGAATTTTAGAATCGCCCACTGAGGTAATATCTATGGGGATGTGTGGGGATAAACGTAGGTATACGTACCATACCAGCCGCGCCGGCCCCGATGACTGCAACTCGTTTCTTTTGCTGGGTGGCCATTGTAATCGACTCTAGTTGGCTATTGTTCGATCTACAATAATCTCAAATCTGATCTGAATAATAAGACCCGGCTGGTCATTGATGTAGGTATAGTATAGTAAGGTGGTGATGTCATACCGGCCGCATATACGATCGATCTCAGATCGATCAGATATCCCGTCATGCATAGATCAGAGCGATAAAACTTTGCAGAGAATATAATGAGAAACTCAATTCCGGCCGCTTGCAGGAGATGCATGCGGAATGGTTGTTTTGTACATGCTGGGCAAATATACACTGGGAAATAGGAAATAGATAGCGTCGATGCTGGCTGATGGGCAAGGAGAAGGTCTTTTCAAGGATACCGAGTGCTAGACATCGCTCTCGCCTGGCTGGCTGGATTTCTTCAAGCAGCCTCAGTCTGAAGCGTCTCACTGAGCCTTTGGCCGGTCTGGCTCACGAGGACCACCGCCCGCCAACGACGCCACTATCTCTTCTCCTAGGACATGCAGATTCCACGACGGAAAGACGAGCCATGCTCCGCTGGACAGGCATTAGCATCTGAACAATAAAGGCCGTGGGTAATCACGTACTTGGGAATGATCCATAGGATGATAAGGGTCCACATATCATTGTGCCCGATGTTCTCAAAACCATTGCAATACTCTTGCACCCCTAGATTTCGTTAGCCTCAAATCAGAGTATATGGAAGTGAAGTGTGCTTACAGTAAAGAATGGTCTTTGACAGAGTCATAACGGACGCACTGAAAGCAACAAGCAGCGCAATCGCCCCCGTCCGACCACCAACGACCCTCTCCCCGGTAAAAGCACTCCATAACCTTTGCGACTTGCTCCCGCGACTGGCGCCCGTCGCCGGAGTCCCGTACTTGTAAACAATCCAGAGGTAGTACAGGTATGCAGCCGTCTCCGCAAGATTGAGGTACGTCTGAGCGGCCGTGAACCCATTGTGCGCATTATACGCCGGCCATCCGTAGATGTAGTCAACGGTCCCGTAGAGCGCGTACGGGGTCCAGATGGGCGAGTGCCACTTTCCTCCCGGCATCGAGTGCGGACGGAGAAGCACGTAGCCGGCGTCCCAGAGGACGAGCGGACAGGAGATGAGGAGCCATAGGCTGACGGCGGCTGTTGGGGTGTGTACCCAGTTTGTGGATGAAGGAGTGCTGTCAGTTGATCTGGAGGGGGTCACAGACCTCGAGTTTGGTGCGGGCGGGAATTCCTGCGGGTGATGGCGAGTGGAGACCATGATCGCGATATATAGATGTGGAGAGGCGAAAGTCGCGATCTGACCTATATTGTGGACTGTGATGGATATATCCTGCGATAACTCGAGCTACTGTAGAAGGAGGACAAAGCAAAGTGAGAAGACTCGCAAGTTCAGGGGGTGCAACTGAGGGGAAATGGTACGAGCGAGGAATCCGCGGCAAGCCCAGAGTGTGACGTTGCTGGCCACCCTGACAATCGCCCCCGCGGGCAGACGATGGTTATATGATTCCAATCGGATTTCTTGGTCAATTATATTTTCTCATCTTTCCGTATAGTAGACTTGGACGATTTTCCGATGAATAGGAGACCCCGCCAAGCGAGGCACCTCAGCGCACAATCACGTGACCTCCAATTTTCCCCAAGTTTTCTTTTTGCGTTGTTTTTGACCGGACTTGAAACCCGGCATAACAGCTGCTAGCTGATCATCACAGGCAAGATGGACTCTGCGGTGGAGAAAAAGGTGCGCATAGACTTGAAAACGCTCTAAGTCACATCTGACTGGATTAGCGACTCGAGAAACTCGCCCGTGTGAGAGAGAACCAGCGCAAAAGCAGAGCGAGACGTCAAGATCATCTTCACGATCTCGAGCAGAAAGTGCTTGGCCTGCAAAAAGAGCTTGATCGCAGAGATGTGGAGAACAGACTCGCCGTCCAGAAGCTGGAGGCTGAAAACAAAAAGTTAAGGGATCTCCTCTCTGCCTCGGGTGTTCCGTCGGACGCGCTGAACGCGTATCTCCAGAGGATGGACAACCCGGTGATGGCGCAAAAGGTTGCAATCCCGGCTCTTCAGCGGTCAAATATGAAGACAGCGTCTTCATGTGCTCAGAAGCTTACTAGCGAGTCGTGTACCTCGGACATCCCGGAGGATAAAAACACAACCATTGAGACAACTACAAATATCGCGACAGAAGTACGACCTGGAAAAGCCGAGAAGACCCCTGCCCCCGAGATAGAGTCATTCTGTGGCTGCTCGCCCGAGGAAGGATTGGAGTCCCTGCCCATTAGCGAGCGCGTTCTAAACACGACATTCTGCGGGATTGCCGAGCAGTTGGTCGAGCAGTACAACACGCGCGGGGTGGACATCTCTGAAATTCGAGAGAAGCTACGCGAAGGATTCTTTCGTGGCCTCGCTGAAGAAGGGTGCAGAGTGCAGAATCAGATTCTATTTCAAGTTCTGGATGAAATAAGCGGACAATAGGAGTCATATCTCCGGATGCCGCACCTTCCCTGTAGGGTTGAATCCAGCCGAGGTAGTCGCGATCGAGGGTTGTCCCGAATAGGAAGGGGCGACTAGGCCCCGAGTCCATCGCACCTGCCTTGCGAGAGGTATTATTACTGCTAGTTACAGGAAGGCGCAGAGGGCTTCCAAACAGGAAGGAGCGACCGCTACCGGGCGATCCATCGCGCCTTCCATATAGGGTTGGATTTCATCCGAGGAAGGTGCGGTGAAAGTAATAGGAAGGGCCGACCAGGCACCGGGTCCTTCGCACCTTCCTTACGAGAGGTAATTGTTGCAAACCAAGAAGGCACGGACAGGAAGGAGCAACCGCTATCGATTCAACGTGCCTTCCATGTGTGCAGCGGTATCCATCATACTTCTACCACAAGTTGAAGACCCAAACTCGTCATCACGCCGCCCATTTTTGTCTTTTCGCAAACCATTTCACGACATACACCAACCCCAGCAGCACCGGGACTTCAATAAGCGGACCAACCGTTGCAGCCAAAGCCTGGTCACTGTCCACCCCAAACGCCGCTATTGCCACTGCGATCGCAAGCTCAAAGTTGTTACTCGCAGCCGTGAAGCTCTGCGTGCAAGAGAGCTTATAGCCAAAGCCGAAGCGGCGTGTTACCGCGAGGGTCGCCAGGAAGATGACGGAAAAGTACACGATCAATGGCGCGGCAACCCGAACAACCGAAACGATCTGATGCACGACCTGTCTCCCTTGCGAGGCGAAGAGCACCAAGATTGTGAAGAGGAGTCCGATCAACGACCAGGGACTGATCCACTTGAGGAAATGTCGGTCGTACCACTCCTCGTTTATCAGGAATCGCAGGGAGAACCGTGTGACCATGGCCGCTCCCAAGGGGATGCCGAGAAAGACACCAACGCTTTTCGCCGCCAAGGAATATTCGATCGTCACTCCCTCGTCTGTGCCGCCGATGACGCCGATGAAGAAGATGGCTAGCGGTGCGAACAAGACCATCTGCAGGATCGAGTTTATGGCGACGAGAATGGCGCAGTAGTCTCCGTCGCCTCCTGCTAGTCCGGTCCAGACAAGTACCTGCTCAGGTTAGCTTGGGTTATCACTATGTCCGGAAATACATACCATTGCAATGCACCGAGCGATACCGACTAGGATCAAGCCTTCTCTGAGACCTCGTTCATCAGGCAGAAATGCCCATGCCAAGGCAAGCTATACCACGAGTTATTCTAAACCCAACGGACTTGGAACTGCGCATACCATGAAAAACGGTGCAATGATCCAATTGACGACGACGCTGAAAGCAACTTGGGTCCAGAGGCCCTTCTCGCGAAACGAGCGGTGCAGAGTTTCGTAGCGGACCTTGCAGAGGATTGGGTACATCATCACCAGCAAGCCGACAGCTACTTCAGTCAGACAGCGTGCGATATGCGCGTAGGAGCTAGCATGGCTTACCAATGGGCACCGAAACCTCGACGAATTTACCCTTCTCTAGCGCCTTGCTAGTGTTCGGCACAAAGTTTCCCAAAATGATTCCGATGGCCATTGCGAGAAAGATCCAGAGGGCCAGGAAACGGTCAAGGATCCCTAGTTGTTGGAATGCTGAAACAGGACCATTCTCATTGCTGTCCGGACATTGCACTGCACAGGCAGCCTCTGGATCTACTGTGTGTTTTTCGTGGCTCAATTCCATATCGATGCTTGATGAACGCAAAGAATGCGACGGATTGCTCAGCTGAATGAACAGGAGGATTTTGACGAGTAATGGCAACAAGCAAAACGCTTTCTACGCAGTTTTCTACTTCATCTGTACCAGAAACGATGGGATTAAAGTCTTGGTCAATTGAACCAATTACAGGGTACGAGTGACATCCTCACTTTGCCGCTCTTTCACCATTGAGATCCACGTGATCTGCTCTTGGCATTGGGACGTGGGTTTCTCTTCGCTTTGCTTGCAGCATTGCAGTAGAAGTCAGCTGGCTTGAGCTTTGAAATGTAATACTGGGCCGGTGTCGGAGAGTTATACTCGGGATCAATCCACGAAGGTCGGGCCCGAAGTCGCAGCTGTTCGGCTCCCGACACAGTCTGAAGACGGATCATGTCCGACTATCAGGGGAATGACATCACTTGAGCAGTTAACTAGGACTTCACTAGTTCAATGAATAAAGACCATCGGCTGACGGAAAGGTCCCTCGATTAGGAAGCTGCATAGTTAGCGGACGATGGTCTCGGTAAATCATCGGAGAATCTTTTTGAAGTGTGAGTGCGAGGAGGTGTCAAAGATGGAGCATTCTTCGCGGAGCCATTGGAGGGACGTGCCTCAGTAGATTAAGACGCGCTGTGGGGCTCTGCAGGTATTTAACCCGGGCCTCAAGGCGTCGTCGCGAAGGACCTGGAATCAGGAAATGTCAATTAGCCTCCTGGAATTATGACTCGCGAGTCGCGACCCTTGCCGTGGCGGATGTAAGGCGCACATACGTGACGATTCGGGGATATTGTGATGGTCGACCGTCGAGCAGCTAGACTTGGCTGATGTTATTCGCACTTCGCAGGGACAAAGGAAGAGACCTTGATGCGGGGAGAAGTGCTACAGTAACATCGTCATGATAGGATGAGCGGGAGAAGGTCAGGATCCAGACTGGAGAGCTCAGGCTAAAGACTGGAGTCCGGAGTTGCCCCGGACACTCACGGTGCAGAACCCACTCAACACAGGGTCAATGCGAAGGCAACTTGGTGGATTATCCAGGATCGAAGCCTCGAGAGACTATGCGAAGGATTCACTAATGCAACATGATGACTCTTTCACAAACAGGCAGAATTTACCGCAGTCTTTTTGAGTGTCTGCCCCTGGAGCCGGGCCTGGACGATCCGTGGGAGGCCCCAAGCTTCCCCAATAATGTTTGTGCGGGGCGGCCACGCCAAGACTCTGTAGTCACTCACCTTTCTGCTCCTTTGATGCTTGTCAACTCTCAACTCTCCTCATCATCCTTGGTTATATCAACAGCAATTGAAGAGCTGCTCGGCAAGGCGTAGAATCACGGAAGATTACGACCAACAAGCACCTTCCCTTCCCGACATCCCTCTGTGCAACGGCTCTCAGGGATAACCCCCTAGTGCGGAAGCGCGGCGGATGGTTGGACATTGCTGCTGCCGATCACCGACGCCGTCCCGAACCTCCACTGAACATTTCCCCAGCTGGTCGAGCCCAGAGTCAGCCAGCTGCACAGTAATACATCATCCTGCTCCACCGGCAATAGTGCTTGCCGTCGTCCAAAGGAAGCATGGTGCCATGGCCGGGAATCCAGGTTTATAATCTCCTCGCCTCCTTTGCTTCTTCGCTCTTTCCTTCCGTCCAGGTCCAACCCACTTCACCTCTCGCACAATATTCCCTGGGTAGTTCTGAGTCTGTTCAAGCTCAAACTTCCGACAATATGAAGCTTAGCTGGGTGGAGGCTGCTGTTCTCACGGCTGCTTCTGTAGCCAGTGCTCAGGTATTTCCGTCTGTGTCTCTCTGTACCCGTGCAGCTCTGACGGTGACCAGGATGACCTGGCTTCCTCGCCTCCGTACTACCCTTCTCCCTGGGCCACTGGACAGGGTGAGTGGGCTGAGGCTTACAACCGCGCTGTCCAGATCGTGTCGCAAATGACTCTGGATGAAAAGGTTAACCTCACAAGTGGGACAGGGTATGTTCTCTCTCCATTTGAGACTTGCTTGCGCTAAAAATTGCAGATGGTCGCTTGAGCGTTGCGTCGGTCAGACAGGGAGTGTCCCGAGGTAAGTCTATCCTTATCTCTGCTGTGAACCGTACTGACCTGGGCAGACTCGGGCTCGGATCGTTGTGTTTGCAAGACAGCCCGCTCGGTATTCGTTTCTGTATGTCCATATTTCCTCTAATTTCACCAAGCCACCACTAACTATTCTAGCCGACTACAACTCCGCCTTCCCTGCTGGCGTCAATGTCGCGGCAACATGGGATAGAGATCTCGCATATCTCCGTGGTCAGGCAATGGGCCAGGAGTTCAGCGACAAAGGTGTTGATGTGATACTCGGTCCGGCTGCTGGTCCGCTCGGTAGACACCCCGATGGCGGCCGTAACTGGGAAGGGTTCTCTCCCGACCCTGTGCTCTCCGGTGTGCTCTTTGCCGAATCCATCAAGGGTATTCAAGACGCTGGCGTCATTGCCACCGCCAAGCACTATCTTGTCAACGAACAAGAGCATTTCCGACAAGTGGCCGAGGCCATTGGCTATGGTTACAACATTACTGACACCCTGAGTGAGAACGTCGACGACAAGACCCTGCATGAATTGTACCTTTGGCCATTTGCCGATGCCGTGCGCGCTGGCGTAGGTGCCGTCATGTGCTCCTACCAACAGCTCAACAACAGCTACGCTTGCCAGAACAGCTACCTCTTGAACAAGATCCTCAAGTCCGAGCTCGGTTACCAGGGCTTTGTCATGAGTGACTGGGCTGCGACTCACAGCGGTGTTGGCGCGGCTCTTGCTGGAATGGACATGACCATGCCGGGAGACGTCGCCTTCAACAGTGGCACTTCCTACTTTGGTGCTAACCTCACGA
This sequence comes from Aspergillus pseudodeflectus, assembly GCF_044049435.1. Lineage (NCBI taxonomy): Eukaryota > Fungi > Ascomycota > Eurotiomycetes > Eurotiales > Aspergillaceae > Aspergillus > Aspergillus pseudodeflectus. The sequence goes on along the minus strand of NW_027263801.1, from coordinate 39,733 downwards.
TTGGCGTTCTCAACGGTACCATCCCTCAGTGGCGCGTCGATGACATGGCTGTCCGTATTATGGCTGCCTACTACAAGGTTGGCCGTGACCGTCTCCAAACTCCTCCTAATTTCAGCTCCTGGACCAGGGATGAGTACGGGTTCGCCCACTTTGCCGTCTCCGAAGGAGAGTACGGTAGAGTCAATGAGTTTGTTGATGTTCAGCGCGACCATGCTTCTATCATCCGTCGCGTGGCCTCGAACAGCGTTGTCCTGCTGAAGAATGCAGGATCGCTTCCTCTCAGCGGCAAGGAGCGCAACGTGGCTATCTTGGGTGAGGATGCTGGCTCTAACCCCTATGGTGCAAACGGGTGCGACGACCGTGGATGTGCTCAGGGAACGCTTGCAATGGGCTGGGGTAGTGGAACGGCAAACTTTCCTTACCTGATCACTCCTGAACAGGCGATCCAGCAGGAAGTGATTAATGGACGTGGCAACGTATTTGCGGTGACTGATAACTGGGCCTTGGACAAGGTTGAGTCGACGGCTGCTCGAGCTACGTAAGTTTACTTGGCTGACTTTCTCTCTCCGGTTCTAACAGTCTCTAGGGTGTCTCTGGTTTTCGTCAACTCTGGCGCCGGAGAAGGATACATTAGCGTGGATGGCAACGAGGGTGATCGTAACAACATTACTTTGTGGAAGAACGGAGAGAACGTAATCAAGGCCGCCGCAAGCAACTGCAACAACACTATTGTTGTCATTCACTCCGTCGGCCCCGTTTTGGTTGACCAGTTCTATGACCACCCCAACGTCACCGCCATCCTCTGGGCCGGTCTGCCTGGCCAGGAATCTGGCAATTCTCTTACTGATGTGCTCTACGGCCGTGTCAACCCGAGCGGAAAGACTCCATTTACCTGGGGCAAGACCCGCGAGGCGTATGGCGCTCCTCTGCTCACCGAGGCCAACAACGGCAATGGGGCTCCCCAAACCGACCACACTGAAGGAGTTTTCATCGACTACCGCCACTTTGACAAGACCAACCAAACTCCGATCTACGAGTTTGGATACGGCCTGAGTTACACCACTTTTAAGTACTCGAACCTCTCCGTTGAGCGGCTGGACGCCCCTGACTATGTCCCCGCCTCGGGCCAGACGCGGGCTGCCCCCACATTCGGCAGCATTGGCGAGGCCGCATCTTACCTGTTCCCAGAGGGACTCAAGAGGATCACCGAGTTTATCTATCCTTGGATCAACTCGACGGATCTGGCAGCTTCGTCTGGTGACGCTCACTACGGCTGGGACCACTCTGAGTATATTCCTGAGGGTGCCCGCGATGGCACGCCGCAAGAAGTTCTTCCTGCTAGTGGAGGCCCTGGAGGAAACCCTGGCCTCTATGACGGTTTGTTCCGCGTGTCGGCCACCGTCAAGAACACGGGCTCTGTAGCGGGTAGCGAAGTTCCGCAGCTGTACGTCTCGCTGGGGGGCCCCAACGAGCCGAGAGTGGTACTCCGTGGATTCGACAAGCTTAACCTGCAAGCGGGAGAGGAGCAGGTGTTTACAACCACTCTGACCCGCCGCGACTTGTCCAACTGGGATGTGGCGGCGCAGGACTGGGTGATCACACCGCACCCCAAGCGGGTGCTTGTTGGAAGCTCCTCTCGGAAGCTTTCCTTGAAGGCTACGTTGCCGAAGGTCGAGTAAGCGATTAGATTGTATAGTTTGCGCACGGGCTCGATCCGCGATTAGAGTATTGATGAAGCAATGAATCAAAATGACTGGGAAATGTCCTCATTCCGAACACTTACCAAACTACTGTTGACCCCCACCCCCACAGCTTCTGGCCCTTGTGCAGAGGCGCGAAACTTGGATTGGTTGGTAATCAAAGCCTCGGTCTCAGATAGGGTGTGGTTATGATAAGGTACTTGTGTACTCATGATCAACTAACCAGAGTTTCGCCAGAGGACAGTCCAAGCCTATTCTGTCCACATCCCGAATCACACTCGGCTCTCATTACTACGAGCGGATTATCCGATTGAGGACCCGGACTATCCGAGCAGCTGTCGCGCTTGGATCTCTGGCCAAATCTGGCCGAGACTGTAAGCGAGACCGGTAATCATTATCTCAACTTTTGCCGCGCGACGCCCAGTCCTTTATACACCGGGCTGTGGACTCGCATCCGATGTGGAGCCGAACGCCACGAATACACCAGGATCCAGCTGTCATCCTGAGATCTTTCTGGGGTTAGTCTGGGGAAGACGGCATTGGGCAGACCAGAATTTACCTAGCCTGTGAATTGAAGGCGTGGAGATCTGGGGATGGCCCTCCAAGCTGCCTTATATTAGGGCACACCCCCCTCGAAAGATCCCATCACTCGGCCACCACTCGACGACTGAGCAGCCTCCACCATGTCCGGCTTTCGCCACGCCTTCTCCCTCTCCCGCCAGCAGGTCCAGGACGCCGTACCCCCAGGGACAGTTTCCCTATCCAGTAAGCCACCCACTCCCCCCCTATCCTTCCCCGCCTAACAACTCATCCCCCAGTCCACGCCCAACAAGTCGCCCACGGCAGCAACACCAAGCACGAAGGCGAACTCATCCTCGTCCCCCAACCCTCCTCCGACCCCGCCGATCCGCTAAACTGGGCAACATGGCGCAAGACCACCATCCTCGTCCTCATGTCGTTCTACGCGTTCATCGGCAATTTCACCTCGTCTTCCATCGCCAGTGCATTTCCGCTGTACGCAACGCCCCTCGCGTTTAATCCGCCCGTTTCCATGGGGGATTTGAGTCATCTTGTTGCTGTACGCGTACCCCTTCGAGATTCTTGAGATTCGGTTGTGGAGAAATAGGAAGTGCCTCTCTTGCTAATCGCGGTTGGTGACGCAGGTCAACGTCCTCATGATGGGCGCCGCAAACATCTGGTGGGTGCCGCTGGCGAATACATTCGGGCGCCGCCCCGTGAACCTGTTCAATATCTTGCTCTTGGTGTTTTCGTCCGTATGGGCGGGCAAGGCGACGAGCTTTGAGAGTCTGCTTGCGGCGCGCTTCTTTATGGGGGTTGGAGTTGGGCCCGCTGATACTAGTATGTTCTCGTCTTCTTTCTTTTTATTCAACTGGCTCGATTGTTGGTCCTGTTTTGTTCATAGGGTTGTGGTTTGGTTTGTTCTTGGCTGACGAGATGGATAGTTGCGCCGAATGTTATTGGGGAGATTTACTTTACGCATCAGCGGGGGAAGGCTATGGTATGCTTGCCTTTCTGCTGCAGATGTCAGGAGTTGAGTGTTGACTGTTTACCGTTTAGGGATTCTATACTGTACTTCTAGCCCTGGGCTCTCTCGCTGGAGGTATCTCAGGCGGCTACATTGCAGGCAATCACGGTCTGGCGTGGCTGCACTGGATCAACGTTATCCTCTCCGCGATCCTCTTCGTCGGCTGCGCACTCTTCGCCCCAGAGACACTCTACAAACGCGAGGAACCCACTCCTACAACCCTGGCTGCTGAAAAGGCACTCAAAGAGGGCGCAGAAACTTCCCAGATCGAGGAAATCATCACAACGCCGGAGCGCGAATACCCCGAATACACCTTCCTACGATCACTAAAGCCCTACACCTACCACGGCAACCTCGCAAAGAACTTTGTCGCCCCTTGGCTGACCCTCCGCCTGCCCGGCGTCTGGCTCGTCATGTTCTGGTACGCTGGCCTGGTCGGCGGAATCGTCACACTCAGCACCGTCGGCCCATCCATCGTCGCATACCCGCCGTACAGCTGGGGCTCCAACGCGGGCCTGATCATGGTCGGTGGTGTCATCGGCTCGATTCTAGGAGTTGCAGCGACAGCGCTCTTCGCTGACCGAGTCATTGTCACGAACAAGACGCTAAAGAAGGGTGAGTATGTTGAGCCCGAGGCGCGTCTCCCCGTTGCACTGCCTGGTCTGATTCTCGCGACGGCGGGACTCTGGACGTTTGGGTTCTGTGCGCAGAATGCGGGACCGAAGATGTGGATTGGCATGCAGTTTGGAATCGGCATGCTTTCGTTTGGACTCATGCAGGCGCCGTCTGTTGGATTTAACTACGTATGCCTCCCTCCCTTTCTCACCCACCCCCCGCTCCCCTTAAAGAGGCTCCTCTAACCCGCACAGGTCATCGACTCCTACCGCGAGCTCGCAGCAGATTGCTTCGTAGCCATCACGTGCATGCGCGCAATCATCAGCTTCGCCTGGAGTTTCTTTGCAGGCCACTGGGTGGAAACGGCGGGGCCCGCGGTGCCGTTTGGAGTCTTTGGTGGGCTCATGGGCGCGTTTACTCTGCTGTTTGTGCCGCAGTGGTTGTGGGGGAAGAGGACGCGGATTGCAACGGCGAGGTGGGTTGTTTAGGTACCAAACATGGAAGTGGCTCAGAACCAGAGCCAGAATATGCTTCGTTTGAACCGGGAAGTTGTGTAAATTTAGTGGTCGGAGTAGAGTGGTAAATAGTGGAAAGTAGAGTCATGGTGACAGGACAGGGACACCGAGCAGCCGAGGCCGACGTCATCGGATCTGCAGTAAATTCTCCGCCTCCGAAATGACTGACTTCTTCTGACGAGACCACCTCTTCTTTTCCTCTCTTTATCTCCTCTCGGCTTCGTGCTGCACACAACTCATCTACTCAATCTACTCTTTGATCGACATTCTTCTCATTATTGTATCTGAATAAAAATATCTACAACACCCACCCGAATTGACGCGGACCTCACAATGCCACCCCCTTCCATAGCAACGACACAACCACCATCACAACATGCTCCCTCACCCTCACGGCCACCGAAAATCTCCCGCTTCCACGCGCCAGCAGCAGCCCTCCTAATCTACCCAGCAACCCTCGCCCTGGGCTCCATCTTCTCCGTCCTCTCGCCCACCGCCCACGCTCCACCCCCCGGCTCCGCGGCCTCCCAAACAACGCCCGCCCCAAACTACTTTGCCCGCAAAAACAACATCTTCAACACCTATTTCGTGAAAGTCGGCTGGATCTGGATGACCCTCGCGTCCGCCGCCTTGATCCTCGCTTACGCTCCACACCTCGCGCGCGGTCGCCGCCAGGCACAGGCCGCGCTGCGCTACGCGCTCGCTACGGCGGTCTGGTACGCGACGACGCAGTGGTTCTTCGGACCGCCGGTCATCGATCGGAGTTTTGTGCTTACGGGAGGCAAATGCGAGGCTGTGCTGCGCGAGTTGAGTGGGAGTATAGAGGAGAAAGGGGTTTTGGGGTCTCTGGGGGAGGAAAAGTTGGGTGTTTACTTGACGGCTGCGGCGTGTAAGGCTGCCGGTGGGGCGTGGAGGGGTGGCCATGATGTCTCCGGCCATGTGTTTATGCTTGTGCTTGTTACGGCGGCGTTGGGGTTTGAGGTGCTGGGGTTGTTGGCGCAGGGGGAGGGTGAGACCGCGAGACGGGATGAGACGGTGGTGAATGGGGGCGTGGATGGTGATGAGAAGAAGGAGACTGAGGTAACACTGATCGCGGGATCGAGCGAGGCGAGGAAGTGGACATTGAGATTTGTCGGTGTGGTTATCGGACTGAGCTGGTGGATGCTCCTCATGACAGCCATTTGGTTCCATACATGGTTGGAAAAGGTACCGATCTTTCCTTTCCCATACCTTCCCCTTGATCTGTGGTCAGGCAGCTAACAATCGACAGGCCAACGGCCTGCTCATCTCCTTGGCGGCAGTCTACGCCATCTATATCCTCCCCCGACGGGTCATTCCCTGGAGAAACATTGTTGGCATTCCCGGCGTATAACCTATTATAGAGCGCATGTACACTATGTTAGAATACATTTTCCCTTTCGAATATCCCCATAATCTTTTCACCCTGGCAGCTTCCCGGTACGTCACTTTCACAGTCTAGGCTCCGGACCGAGATACCCCCGTTGAAATGCTATATCATATCAAAAGTCAGTTATACCCCTCCAAAGCATTCATCAAAACAGCCGGAGTGTAAACTCACCACCAGGGACCAACGCAGCCGCATACATAACCCTCGTAATTGCCTTCATCCCAGCCGGCGTATTATGATTCATCCTCTCATCCCCCAGCGAAATCTCCATGGTACTCGCCCAGTTCTCGAGGATGCGGTCCGCGTACGCGCGCAAGTCGACCGACCGCTCCTTCTCGGGGTCTTGCGACGACATGCACTTTATACCGAGGGCTGTTCCGAATTCTCGGAAGGCGAGGCGGTATTTCAGGTTTCGGGAGAGGTGTTGGGAGGTTTCGAGAAGGTCGTCTAATCACAGTCAAACCGAAACCACACATTAGCTTGCTTTGCACAAGGGGGATATCTGGAAGGGAAACATACAAACCCTCTCAAAGCAACTCTCGACAATCTCCTCGGCCCAATCCTCATTCGCAACCCACTGCATCGTCCAAAGCGTCATGCCGAGATCGAGCGGGTCGCTGGAGACGAAATGTCGTCCTTTCCGCTCCATCACGCGGCGGTAGTCGTCGATTTCCTCCTTGAGAACACCGGCACCCCTTTCCCCATCAAACCGCTCATTCGTCGCCTGCAGCAGGCGGAAAATGACAAACCCGTCAACGGCATCTAAATTCCCCTCGGACCCCACAAGGACCTCGTCAAGGCTGCTGTTCATCTTCCACACCATCCGCGGCTTCTTCCCTCCTTCCAACCCACGACTCGCAAAAAAAGGCCCGTGAATCGCCCTCGCAAGCGCAATCGCCGAGTCATTATACGTCCTATCCCCAGAGGCAAGACTCATCCGGTTCAGCGCAAACATCCACAGTGTTAGGTAATGGTGGTACTGTCCATCCCCGTCGGGCCCGTCGGCGTCCATCTTGCCAATTCGAAGGCCGCCGCCCAGCGGATTATTGTCGCTTGCACCGGGCAGGCGGGATGACCCGTCCCGTGTTCGGCCGAGGGTTTCGTGGACGGTGGCTATGAGGCGGGCGGCGAGGGTTAGGTAGAGATTCGCCGCGGCGGATTCCGGGGAGCGCGATGTCTCGCGGTGCAGCGTCAACAGATTCACGACACCGAATGCGTCGGTCCACAGGTACCGACCCTTGTGGCCGTCGGAGCGGGCTGGTGGCGTCCAGGTGTCTGGGGAGCGGATCAAAGACGGCTCGAGGGGGCCGTAGAGGGTTGCGAGGGCGGATTTGAAGAGGGGGAGTTGGGACATTGCGGATGTTCTGCTTGTTCTTTTCCCTGCTCTTGATCTCTTGGATATGGATGTGGATATAGATTTGGTTGAATTTATTGCTCGGAACGCGAAGGTGAGGGGGTGTGTGCGGAATCGCATTTGCATTCGTGTCTACATTGTGATACGATACAGACTACGGGCTCAGAGGGCAGGATAGGATGGTGAGGTGAGGCGAGGCGATGTCAGCTGGTCAAGGTTGCTGATATGGATAGTGGTTGGTGGTTCTGGTGGTGATGAAGTCATAATGACCCCCGCATGAATTCATCGAGCCACCCCAACTATACCCCGACCCGAACCCCATATTTGACGTTTTCATGCCAAACCGCGCGCCCGCAAGCACCCCAGAACAACCTCTACAGCCTCAAAAGATGACATGAAAGCCCTGCGCAATATCAACCCCTTCAAAGCCAAATCCTCATCAACAAAAATGTCCTCAAAATCCAACGCTGAACTCTCCTCCCTCCTCCGCAGCTCCCTAACCCCCCTCCCCTCAATCACCACCCCCTCCTTCGCCAGCCACTTCGACACCTTCGCCTCCAACCGCCTCGTCCTCCTCGGCGACGGCTCCCACGGCACATCCGAGTTCTACACCGCGCGCGCAGAGATCACAAAACAGCTTGTCGAGAAGCATGGGTATACCATGGTTGCCCTCGAGGCCGATTGGCCGGACGCGGAGGCGCTGGATCGGTACGTCCGACTACGACCTGGACGCAAAGCGAAGATTGGCGGGGCGGATGAGTCGAAAGAAAGTGGGAAAGGAGGGGAAGATGAGGTCTTCGAAGCCTTCAAACGCTTCCCGACCTGGATGTGGCGCAACGCCGAGATGCAAGAGTTGGTCGAGTGGCTGCGCACCCACAACGCCGCCCTCCCGCCCAAAGACCGCGTCGGCATCTACGGAATGGACCTATATTCCCTCGGCACAAGCATGAAAGCCATCATCAGCTACCTCGACTCCGTCGATCCGGCCATGGCCACCGCCGCGCGGAAACGCTACGGATGCCTCGAGCCCTGGGCCGAGGAACCGCAGGAATACGGCCTCGAAGTCGTCCAGGGCATGGAGAGCTGCGAGGGGAAGGTCGTGGCCATGCTCACCGACCTCCTCTCCAAGCGACTCGAGTACGCCGCGCACCCGGGCGACGGCGAGGAATTCCACTCCACCGAGCAAAACGCCTACGTCGTCCGCGACGCCGAGCGCTACTACAAAGCCATGTACTACTCCTCGGCGGGATCCTGGACGCTCCGCGACAGCCACATGGTCGATACGCTGCGCCGGCTGCTGAGATACAAGCCCGAGGGCAGCAAGGCCGTCGTGTGGGCGCACAACTCGCACTGCGGGGACGCGCGACATACGGCCATGGGTCGGCGGCGCAAGGAAGTCAACATCGGGCAGCTCTGCCGCGAGACATTTGGGAAGGAGAATGTCGCGCTGATTGGGTGCGGGACGCATACTGGGACTGTGGCTGCGGCGTCGAATTGGGGGGATGATATGCAGGTGATGAAGGTGAAGCCGTCGATGCGGGAGAGTTGGGAGCGCGTGGCGCATGAGACGGGGGTGGAGAGTTTCCTGCTGGATTTGAGGGAGGGTGTCATGAGTCGCGAGGTGAGGGAGACGCTGGCCGAGGAGAAGAGTCGGTTGGAGAGGTTCATTGGCGTTATATATCGGCCGGACACGGAGCGCGTGTCGCATTATTCGGCGGCGGATCTGGTCAATCAGTTTGATGCTTTTGTGTGGTTTGATGAGACGCAGGCTGTGAAGCCTCTCGAGGTCAGGCAGCCGCATACGCCTTTGGGCGTGGGCGAGACGTATCCGTTTGGTCTGTAATGAGCTTAAAAGTGACTTTAATGTAATGAATCTCGTGTCATGTCATGTCATATCACATCTCATCTATCTCATGGCCATATCTCATCTAATCAATGCGCAAACCGGAAATCCAGCCTCTTGCTCCCTGTATCAGGGCTATTCTTGATATAATCCTCTCGTTGCTGCAGAGGTCAGTCACCCAGTCCCAAATTAGAGTACCTAGCTAGTGGACCCTAGGATAGTACAGCAAACATACCTCATCCGTCATCCCCGCCCAGACCCTATCCCGATACTGGTTCCGCTTGACATAGTACACTTTCGTCCCCAGGAACAGCGCAATACCGAGCAGATTCAGACCCAGCAGCACCGAGTAGCCGCGCGTATACCGTGGCGCATCATCCGCACGAAAGACGTTGTTGCCGATGACGTTGCCCATTTGGACGCTCACTGCGCTCGGTCAGTATACGACACAAACACGTCCATCAAAGGAGGAAAGAGAGGCGTTAAGGAGGGAGGGGGAAATACTATTATAAACCGCCGCCGAAACCGTGCGTGTCCCAACATTATTCGAGTTCTTCGACGTCCACCCGACCAAGATTGCATGGGCGTACGGGTACGACAGCAGCACCGTCATGATGCTATATGTGCCCCACGCATCGACCATAGCCCCGGACCAGAAGCGCAGCGTGAGGATACAGGGGAGCACCCAGAGCGGTTGTATCATTGAGACGAGAGAGCGCTCGTTCAGGCGCTCGCTTAGGTGTGTGAGTCCGTTGAGCATGAGGATATGGGTTATGTTGTAGGGGATTATGAGGAGGTTTGTGACGAACTGGGGTAGGCTGTTAGATTTGTTTGAGAGAAATGGGAGTAGAGGTACCGTGTCAAAGCCCACGCCTTTCAGCGTTAGGGTTATGTATGTTCTGATGGGGACCATGGGCGTGTAGACCAAGAGGCCGAGGAGGTAGATTGGCCAAAGGTCGTGGTCGCTCAGTGCGCTCCAGAGTCGGGAGAGGGTGATCGCTTGGCGATTGTGCATGTCGCCTACAAATTAGAATCTGACCGTACAAGATGGCAAGTATAGGATGGGTACCTTTCGATGGATCATCGCGAAGAACACGATTAACGACGATTCCCACCTCGCGATCTGAGAACCAGCCCTTTGGACGGAACCAGGTCTTTGTCTCCACGGCAGAAGCAGGCATTTTGAAGAACGAGGCCAGGCCGATGAGTAGCGTGAGAGAACCCTCGATGAGAAAGAGCCATCGCCATCCGCCCCAGCCGAGGACGCCGCGCATGTGCAGGACGCCGAATGCGAGGAACGAGCCGAATATCTCTGTCACGGAGAGGGTTGTCCAGAAGAGACTATACCATTAGCTTGACTCATGTAGCTTTCCTGGAAAAGTACCTTAGCCGAGTAGGCAGCTCGCGACTCGTGTAAAAGTACGAAAGCCATAGCACAATATCAGGGATAAATCCACCCTCGAGGATGCCAAGAAGGGATCTGGTCAAGAAGAACGAGCGTCGCCCCTGCAAAGCAGACTGGCTGGTTGCCACAATTGACCAAAGGGATATCTGGATGGGGATCCAGCGGTCAGGCCCGACTGCCTTAGAGACGAGCTGCGAGGGCAGCTCTGACATGAGGAACGAGATGTAGAAGATGATGTTGCCGGTGTTGTAATCTATATAAGATTAGCATCACGTCTTTCCATGAAGAGTAGGGGGGAAACCATTCGTAGACAGGCCCAGGTCGTCCAGCATGTTATCAGAAACCGCCTGGATGAGGTTTCCCCGGTCGACCTGGAGGCCAAAGAACATGACACACTGCCAACCAGTCAGTCCTAGAATCGCGCATTTGAAGGAAGTATCAGACGCACCGCCCATAAACAAACATGCCAATCGATCTTGCGAACAATAGCCTTCTCCTCTTCCCGCGTCCACGTCAACTTCGGATCAAACGCATGTCGACACTCATACTCGGCATCCTCATAGATCTGCGCATACCGCTCGGCGACCTCAGGATCAAGAAACGGATTCTGCTGGCTAGGGACATCATCATCCAGCTCAAGCACCGAGAGCGAAGTATCTTTGCTGGCTCGACTGTAGGACAGATCTGTGTAGGAGGAAGACTCTCGGCCGTCCAGCAGCCGCTGCCTGACTTCTTTATCCGCGTCCATGTTTGTCTCTGGCTCCAACTCTAGCTGGAAGTCGGAGTCCAAGTCTGACTCTTGCCCCGCTAAAACAAACGAGTCCAGCTCGATCGACATGCTGGGCGTGCTCAGACTTAAATGATCTGATCACGTAGTGTTGGAGGAGCGGGTGAGACGCACGCCATGGCGCGCCGGAGTCGCGTGTCGTGGGGAGACAGGCACCAGGCGTCCAAATTTCAAGATATTATAAATACAGAGTATGCTTGCTCACTTTCGAGTGAGTGTAGTATGCGTCTGTGCGTCTTGTGATGCAGGTTGTTGCAACTTTGAGGAAAGGATAGGCTCTTGTGACGCGCTCGCAATCCTCAGCATCAATTGTTTATAGCGGCTAAATCGCCTGGAGTGGTACAAATGCAAAAAGCAATGCGAAACACACGATTACACCACATGATGGGCGAATCTCGCGATGGGGGGTGGTTCCTTGCGTTGGTGATGGCGTCATTTCGAGGGGTTGTTACAAGATGATGTGCTACAGCTGACACGAGAAAGGGACATTATCGAGGAGAGAAAATCAAGAGCGTTGAAGGAGAGTATAAAGATCTCCAACGAGAAGGCAGGTGGCCTGCCCTTGCTATGGAAGGGGCGTCTTTCTAGTAGAAAAGGAAGGCACGACCAAACCCAACCCCTGATTGCCATCAAGAGGAAGCCACGGGGTGATCTTGAGAAGACATGTACTTCTCGTGCCGTCCCCAAGGCTGGCAATCTCTAGCTGGATGCCTTAGTCTCGTCGTGAATAGCAAAAGGTGATGATTTACCGCTGCTGGCACTGTCATCCACGCCGCTTGACACCGCAGCCACAGTCTCTGGATCCGATGCCCCAATCCGTCCCCTGAACCCAGGAAGCAGTCGACCACGCCGATCAACAACAATGTACCGATCATTATCACCCATGTACAGCGCATCAATCTCCTCCAGGCTCCGGCCCTGGGTCTCAGGATAAAACAGCCAGACAAGGCACGCAAAGAGGACGTTCAGAACAAAGAAGATCATGTACGTCTTCCAGCGGATGTTTTCAATAGCAATCGGCGAGATCTGTACAATGAGGTAATTGAAGATCCAATCGCTCGCTGCCGCAAGCGCTGCGGAATGGGTTCGATGCCGCAGAGGCATGATTTCCGGCGCATACATCCAGGGCACGGGCAGCCATCCAATGGCAAAGATGGCTTCGTATAGAAAGAAGAAGGTGAGTGATGCTTTGGCTCGAGCAGGAGTGATGTCCTTTTGCAGGATACCGGCCTGAGATTGTTAGTATATCTTTAGTGACCTCTCTGGGGAACGTACGCAGAGAAAGCAGATGGCACATGCTAATGCACCATAGACGAGGGGTGGTCGACGTCCGGTCTTGTCGAGGCAGTAGATGCCCACAAACGAAAAGACCCAGTATGTGAGTCCGAGGCCTGCGCCGACGTGCAGAGACGGCCCGTACTCCATGCCAATGTCGGTCGTCAAGGTATGCGGAGCATAGTACACCAGCAGATTGATCCCGCTGAGCTGCTGCATGGCTTGCAGGCCTGCGCTTGTTAGCTAGTGGCCATAAATGGACCTCGTTGACGTACCGATGGCGAGCAAGAAGCGATGGCGGATCTTGAGGGGGCCATCTTTAAGACATTCTGAGAACTTCCACTCCCCATCCGCCTGCTCCAGAGCAATGGCGTCATCGATCTCCTTCTTGATGACCGCCACCTCTGGGCTCTCCACCGAGAGGCCCTTTCCAGTTATCTGCGAGAGTACATGACTGGCCTCGGCATGGCGACCGCGTGCACTCAGCCAGCGCGGAGATTCTGGCAGCACAAGGGTCCAGGCCACCTGGAGGATAATGATGACAATCTGGAATGCAATGACCAACCGCCATTGCACCTGTCCGCTGGCATACGACATGCCGATATTGAAGTAATAGGCAAGCACGATGCCAAACGCAATCAGGTTACCTTCAATGGCAATATGCCGGCCACGGTTCTTGGCTGGCACGAGCTCAGACACCCAAAGAGGCGTTGTTGCCGTATTGAAGCCATTTCCCCATCCGCTGCAGGGGTCAGCATTGCAGATAACAAACTGAGGGTACGTACCTTACGATGCGGCCCACGATGAGCTGCGGGACACCGAATGAAGCGGCTTGCAGGATTGCCCCGATGAACTGCAGTAGAGCTCCAATGTAGATGCAGTTTTTGCGTCCGAGAGAGCTGCCAAAGAAGAAGACGGTGATCGCACCGCAGAAGCAGCCGATACTGCTTTGTGAGCGCTACTCTGGTTCATCAAGGCTAGAGACTTACTCGAAGATGGCACTGATTGTGCCCAACAGGCTGGAGGATGGGTAATCAAACTGCTCGAGGAAGCTGTCTCTGGCGATCAAACCCTGGCATTGTCAGTCGATATCGAGACACTGGATGAGGGACAAACACTGAGAAAGCCCTGATCGTAGCCAAAGAGTAAGAAGCCAAATGCGCCGGCTAGAGAGACATTGTTTCGGAGAGCTCGTCCCTGAGCGCCAAAGAGATACTTTGGGAACTTGTGGTCGTTCTGAATGGATGCCATTGTGAGATACACTAGAACCGTGTCAACAATCCGTCTTGAAGGCCTTGATCGCAGGTTTTATACTGTGCATCGTGATCTATGGATGTACAGGAAATGGGCCGTGCGCCTGAAACTCTAAACGACCCTCGCAGCAAACTCCGACGTGGATCAAGACTAAAGACCCGCTTAGGCTCTTGGAGGACTTGTCCGGATAGGATCTGGGGTAGCTGTATGGGGCCCAAGAGCTGGGGCATTGTGGGGATGTGCGGGGGACCGACTCGATCGACTCGGGGCTTTGGCCCCGTTTTGGGCAATTTTCCACGACCTCCAACTACTCCAACTGCTGCTGAAAAACACCCCCCTCCGCATCACTCGTCATTGCCGCTACTACCGTGTTCCGCAAAGATTATCGACATGAAATCCTGGTATGTGGTGCCTGTCGTACTAGACGTCATGTCTAACAACCTGCAGCATCCCCTGCAGCAAGAGGCACCTCAAGTGTGCGTATTCCCGGGAAACCCCCGCCTGTAGCGGCTGACAGCTCGTCGCAGGCGATAGACGTCATCCCACTTGCTTGAGATGCGAGAAATCGAGATCGAAAACTGCGTGCACCTACTTTGGCGCGAGATTCCGACCAAGCCGACTGTCGATAGCGGCAGCCAGTGAAAGAACAGCGTCAGAGATTACAGACAGCTCTCCGGGGCCCCAGAGCGAACCCGAACCCCGGGCTGAGACTTGCTCATCTCCACATGGAGGCTCGCAACGAGAATCGGCGGCATCGCAGGATCCATCAATACCCCGGGAAAACGGCGACCTGCCCCAGTCTGCATCGCCGTTGACCGCGTCTCACAATGATCAGATCCCGAGCCTGCCCAGTGCTACGCCACCTGACAGTCGACCTCTGCTCAATCTCGCTGGACATGACTCGCATGGGCCCCTGCTGATTGAGTATTCTCCGAGCGACTTTCTCTCATTGGCATATACCGAAGAGCACGGGCCACGCTTGGAGTCGCAGAAGCTCCACGTCAGTCAAGGCGAAGCCGACTTCTTCCAGTGTTATCTCGAGCACGCTGGAGTCTGGGTGAGCTTGCCCGTGACGCTGTCCCTTCTAGACTAAACAAACGTAGCTTGACGTCGTCTCTCCGGCCCGCTTATTTTCGCAAACAGTGCCCCAACTGGCCTTGCACAACCCTGTTCTCTATTACTCGTGCCTCGCCTACGCCGCCCATGTCCAATATCTCTGGGGCCGCGCCGACCGAGCAAAAGCCGACTATTACCACAACGAGGCAATCGGCTTGTTGATACCACTTTTAGACGCAAAGACCCAGCCACAGGCATCAACAGAGGATCTCTTAGCGACCATTGTAATTCTCCGAATGTCGGAGCAATTTTCCGAGCCTGGCGAAGACGCCCAATGTCATCTCTACGGCGCGTTCTCCCTGCTAACTAGTTCTCGGGCGAAATGGCCACCTGATCGAGTCGATCTCAAGGGCACCGCGTTCTGGACGTTTGTCCGCCAGAGCCTGAGGATATGCTTTCTGTTCGAACAGGGGTGCCCGTTTGACTTGGGGATTGTCGACTGTAGCAACCTGTTCGCCCCGGCCAAGGATGAAGTGTGGACGAATAGAATGACGTACCTGCTTGCGAGGACCTGTAACCTGTGCTGGAGCTCGGGGTACGATGCAGACTCTCGCGTCGCTCAATTAGAGGCCCTGGAGGTCGATATCAATTCCTGGCGAGAGGCACTGCCCGATGCTTTCAAGGCCTGGTATTATCGCCAGACGCGGAGCGAGACATTCCCAACAATCCGGTATCTGAGTAGATGGCATGGTAAGTTCCTCTTGCTCTGCTATGTACTTGAGCTAAACTTTTAGTCGTCGCCTGGCAACAATACTATACGGCAAAGACCATGCTCGCAATCTACCAGCACAAAACGCAGTTAGTAGACTCATATCGAGATATAAGCATCCACCTGAATGTATGTCTGTCTGATTGTGATTGATGGTAATAAAGCTAACTGAGTAGTCTACTATACTTACCCCTGCTAGACTGACCTGCGGCGTTGTCCTGTCAGATACGGATGTCGGCTCGTGCATCAACGGAGCACACCTGGCCTACTGGTGTGGCCAGTTCTTCACGGGCCGCGAGGAGCAGATTAAGCTGCTAGAATGGCTGGAAGGATTCATGCAAAAGACAAAATGGCCTAATAAGACGTGTATTATGCGGCTGCAGAAACTATGGGGAATTTCAGACGGGCAGAGCACAACCTCGCCGCCTGTAGTATAGAAGGAATGAGTGAACGAATCAATAACATTGAAGACTATCATCTAAACATGGGCTTTCCTCGGCCTCGCCTTGACAAACAACTCCTTTGGCCCGCGGTTGAATCTCTCAATTGTCTCCATGACACTGCCTGGCTCCGCGAGCTCCCACTCAAAGTTCAACACCAGCGCAGCAACAACGATAGACACCTCCATATACGCCAGGTTCCTCCCAATACAGGCTCGTGGTCCCAAGCTAAATGGGATACAAAAGTTCTTCAGATTCTGCGCCTCTTTCCGGTCCGCATCCGAGTCCCCATCGGTAGCCAGCCACCTCTCAGGAATGAATTCCTCTGGGGTTCGGAACAGGCTCTCGTCACGATGTATCGCATCGATGGGAGCCGAGACTGTCACTCCCGCGGGGATAAAGTGTCCGGCAATATTCGCTCCTTCCCCCGTTGTACGCCGCGGAAGACCCCGAGCAACTGGGGGCCGGCACCGCCAGTTCTCTTCCAGCACCGCACGGAGGTACGGAATCTCCTTGAGGATGGCACTCGGAAGAACAACGAATGGATTCCCTCTGTATTCCTCCGGAACCGCAGCAGCAAGTGTATGGTAGAGCTTCGCCTGCTTCTCAGGGTTCTTTGCAAGGTGATAGATCGCACCCGTCAGCGTCGCCTGCGTCGTGTCATTCCCCGCATCCAGCATCGTTGCGCACTCGGCAACAACTTCATCGACAGGCATACCCTCAGGCCGCTTCTCGCTCGGCTCAATAGGGAAGAACGAGAAGAGATCCGGCTCTGCGGGACGATTCTTCAGCCGTGCCTGGACCATCGCGCGCGCCATCCCCGCAAAATCCGCACCTGCTTTGGTCCCGCGCATGAAGAAGAGCGCCCTTCGTCCGGCTTTGTAGAGTGGCAAAGGGAGTTGCGCGAGGACGGTGTTGAAGTGGCTTGCGGAGTGGAAGCTCTCCATTGCGTGAACTGTCGTCACATTCCCGTGCTCGTTGACGGACTGGCAGAGGTCGTTGCCGGTCGAGAGGAAGTTGTATCCGTTGGTGAAGAGCATCGCGGAGATTGCGTCGTACCCGAACATATTCAGCCACGGCCGGATGTCGAATGCGCCGTCTTGCACGCGAACGGGATACTCATCCCCCGGATTTCCATCGCGAGACCGGACATTCACACCCCTCGTCTTCCCCTCAACAACAGCACACAACCCCTCGACACACTTGACAACCCGCGGCTCCAGCCTAACAACCTCCCGCGCCGAAAACACATGCGCGAGCGCCCGTCTCTTGCCCGCATGCACACTCTTCTCCGTCGCCTGCGCGACACTCGGATTCCCATCCGCAATGTGACTGTAGAAGTCATCTTTTCTTAGACTCGCCCCGTGCCCGTAGATGTCCCTGTACGCGGCTGGGTCCGTGAAGGAGATGTGGTTGGGTGCGATGCGGACGATGGGGCCGAGGGATTTGTGGGCGGCGTAGATGGCGGCTGTTTGGGTGGCGCTCCAGGAGTGGTACATGGACCAGAGGGGCGTGAGGCCTGCGATAGAGGGGGAGGGGAAGCGGCGGAGGGATTTGGGGTCGTGGATGTAGCGGGTTAGGGTGTAGATGAGGAGGAGGAGGAGTGAGAGGGGGAGTAGGGCTGGCTAGGATGTTAGTTTGGCATCCATCTCTTGGATTTGAGGATGGGATGGACGTACCGAGTACAAGCATGTTGATGTATTGAATAGTCCTGCCTTGACCTTGATATTGGCTGAAGAACTTGTTACGATGTCTC
Organism: Aspergillus pseudodeflectus; assembly: GCF_044049435.1. Classification (NCBI taxonomy): domain Eukaryota; kingdom Fungi; phylum Ascomycota; class Eurotiomycetes; order Eurotiales; family Aspergillaceae; genus Aspergillus; species Aspergillus pseudodeflectus. The sequence continues at coordinate 22,010 of NW_027263801.1, read as the reverse complement.
TGTCGCAGCTTCTCTCCTCGTAGCAACCGGCCCTTTATGAGTCCAAGACACCCAATGTCCCGCGTGACCATTCGAGATGCAGTGATGGAGGGTAGATGGTATCCATGCAAGTTAGGTATACTGCCAAGTTCGGGTCTGGAGAGTCGGGAAATTAATCAATCACACAACGCCAAATCCCGAGTTTCCCAACAGGGGATTAATTTCCGACCCCCGGGGCCCGGGGCCTTGCACCCACCAAGAAAAAGGCAGCCACCGTCTGCGAGAACCTATCGATTGTACATAGAGACAAGGTCGAACTGCTTGTCACGTTGCTTGTTAGCACCCGTGGTTTCTACTTCGGCCATTAGTACGACGCCTGTTTATTGCAGCAAAGATCGCGAGGAGGAGCGCGGAGCGCCTCCGCAGGTGTCCCGAATGCATGGCCGCCTCTTTCATGCACGAGGTAAATATCCTGGCTACGAGGCTTCTTCCAACATGCCAGATATCGCTTTAACTCATCTTCTAAACACGGTCAACTCCAGGCCCAGAAACACGCCATACAAACCAAGAAGCACAACCCCGGCGCCCCGCCCCAGCCCCAAAAAGACCACCGCGGCAAAGCACCCCGCCGCCAGCCAGACGGTAACCAAATCAAAAAGCACAAGCCCATCGTTCGCCTGGTCCACCGGAATCCCCGCCACCGCCACAACGCCCACACACAGCGTCAGCAGAAAGATGTTGCTGCCGGCGGTCGTTGCGACGACGATCCCGCCGTGGCCGCGGGCGCCGGCGAGGACGGCGAGGAGTTTCTCGGGTAGGGTCGTGGCGAATGCGACAACGGTCAGGCCGAAGACGGTGCCGGAGAGGTGGAGCGTGTCGGCGAGGGTGCCCGCGCTGTGGGCGAGGATGTAGCCTGATAAAGAGAGCGCGAGCAGGCCGTAGATGAGCTGGGTGATGTGGTGGTGGAGGGGCCGTGGGAGGCGCTGGGCCGCGTTGGTTTCAGGGGGAGGTACTGGTTCGAGGGATGGATTTGCATTGTCCAGGAGCGGGGACCGTTCGGAAGCTTGCGTCCAGCTATTCTGTCCACGGGGTGGGTTGGCTATTTCAGCGTCGCTGTTGCTGTCGCTGTCGCTGTCACTGTCGGATAGGGCAGGCGGCTCAGTGACGCCTTTGTAAATCGCATATCCAATAGATGCAACATAGAGAACGAAGACGGCGATGAGGATCGCACCGCTGATGCGATTCAGCTGGTGGAACAAAGCCAACGCGACAAAAAGGGTCGTGATGAAGAGCAAAAGCGCCGAATACATTTTGGCACTCCGATCGCATTCCATCCCACCAGGTCGACAAAGGAGACCGAGCGAAAAGGCACCGAGGATGTTGGAAATGGTCGATCCCAGGACGTTGCCCAGGGCCAGGGGGCTGCGATGCTGTGCGAGGGCCGCGACGACGACGGCGAGCTGTGGACATGATGTAAGTGGAAGCTGGGATTACGAAGAGAGACAAGACTAGTTAATCACCTCTTCATATTCGGCTCCAGCGGTCAAGAGAGCAATCAAAGTCGGCGAAATGCCCAACCGCCGGCCCACGATGACGGTGTGGTCAATGAACTTGTCGGCGCCATAGTCGAGGACAAAAACACCCGCAATCAACGTTGCGATGTTGAAACAGAGCGCATCCCAGTCCATGATGTGATGTGCTGAGGCTGAGTTTGCAGAACAAGTGGCTTGCCATGAAGAAATTGCCCAGGGGTTTTGACTGCTGACGTAACACGCTTAACCTTAAGTATAAATACATCGTAGATTAATTAGAATAATTAGAATAATCTTCATTTCAATTACCTTATTGTTCAAGTAATAACAACCTCATATAACCATGTCCATTTATCACTCCATGCACAACAACATCCCCCTTATAGACTCACCTTCCAAACACACAACAACTCTCCCCCACTTCTCCCTCACTGCAAAGAATCCACCATAATCATGTAACCAGTGACTTGGCCCAAGTCGGCTGCACAAGACCTTTAATATATTAACCCTTCGCGCTATAGTAGATTTTTATTAGCACTAGAGTCGCGCTGGCGACGACGACGGAGCTGGTGCTGGACCAGACGGTGCTGACAACCGAGGAAAACTGGGAGGCGACATGGGTGATGCTGTATCACTTTTCTCGTGAGACCGCGCTCGAGTCGTATTCTGGGCATGTACAACCTCTTGCCTGACATCTGCCCCAACACTTTTGCCCTGCCCATCGTCCTCACCTGGCTGGGCTACCTCCCCTTCATGACTTTGGCCCTCGACCACATCCAGCCCTGCCTCACCCCCAGCCTCATCGCCAGCTACTACGACACCCCGCTCCACTTTTCCCTCGGCAAAGCATCTACATCGCCATCATAGTCATCCTCAACATCATTTTCCTCGCTACGCACATCGTCATGGCCGTCATCTGCGTCGTGGGCTGCTGGTACCACGTCTACATTAGGTACGAGAATACATTTCGCTACGAGACGTGGCTGTATGCGACTATCGCGGTGTGGTTCTTCGATCGGGTTGTGCGACTCGCCTGGATCCTCAAGACGGACATTCGGCGTGCGACGGTTACTGAAATTGGGCACAGTAGTGGTAGTGGCGGTGGTATCGTCCGCCTTGATGTGCCTAGATCTCTGTTGGAGATGGTGGCAATGCCCGGAAACTCTCGTCTCTGTTCGTCATGTCATATTTATTGCCTATACGTGAGCTAGTTGGTAGGTCTAGGAAAACGAGGTACACTACTGTGTGAGGTTCAGCCTCTCCAGCTCCTCAATTTCGTCACTACCCAGCAGACCCAGCGCCTCTCTCCGCGTCTTTGCCTTGGGGTCGAAAAAGGGCTTCTCCGCCAGCGAGGTGACCCTTGTCCCATGCCGCGGCTCCGAGCCCTCATAGTCCCAGCTCGCATTATGAATCGTGATTCTAACATCGTCAGCACCGCACCCCCACCCCTGAAATCTCAGGAACCACATACCTGTTATCCCACAGCGCACTCGTCCGCGGCGTCCACTTGAACCGCACCTGAATATCCACACTCCGCTCATAGACATCATACAAGTACCCCAAGATCAAATCACTCTCCGCCTTGTCAAGCCCGACAATCCGGTCCGTCATCGCCCGGTTCACCCACAGGGCTTTCCACCCCGTCGCCGGATGCACGCGCACAATGGGATGCTCGCGCTCCACATACTTGGGCCCCGCAGAGGGATTCTCCCGGTCGAGATACGGGTGCGCGGAGCGGTAGATGGCCGTCCGCCCGTCGATGATCTTCCGGAAGGCCGGCGAGAGCTTCTCATATGCGGCGTACCCGCTGGCCCATAGCGTGTCGCCGCCGAGGGTCGGGACCGTGTCGTTGTGCAGGTGGGTTACCCCCGCCGGTTGGCGTTCGTGCACGAGGTCGGTGTGCCAGCGTGAGGCGCCTCCGGGGCGGCGGAAACCGGCGGGGTTCTCGGTTGCTTGCAGGGCGGGCCAGATTACGGTTACGCCTGGGACGCCGGGGACTTGGGGGACTTGGGGCTGGCAGTGACTCTTGTCAGCGGGGATTGAACCAGATCTCAGGGGTAGGAGTGTTTGTGCAGGGGACGTACATGAACCTCAACCTCGCCAAACCACTCGCCCAACTCCTTTTGCTCCTGGGGCGAGATATCCTGATCGCGAAAGAAGACCACACTCCGCTCGGCAATCAACAAACCCAACTCATCCCTCTGCTGATCCGACAGATCCTTCAACTGCAGTCCTACAATCTCCGTCCCGATATGCTTGGTTAAATGAATAACCTCCTTCGCTGCCGAAAGCAGGGCCTTCTTCTCGGGATCCGCGCGCGAGCCCGGATCGACGTGTGCCCGGTCGTAGTTGCGGATCCCGTAGACGTCATCGAGGTATAGCGGACGCGAGGGGCGGTAGGGGTATCCGTTCGAGAGGTCGATTCCGGCTTTTTCGAGGCGCTCTCGCGTGCCGGGGGGGAGATTGAGGGTGTCCTTTCGGGGTTCCGCGACGTCGGTGATGCTCGGGTCGATGGGGGCGGGGGCCATTTTGATTCTTCTTGACTTGACTTTATTTACTTAGTACTGTCACATTCATCTGCCCAGACTGGATGGAGCAGTCGGCGGGTCTTATCTGTCCCACATCCACCTCCACCCGCACCAGCTCAGCTCAGTTCAGATCATCCGTGATGGTCCAGCCGATCCCCGAATGGTGGTCGATCACACCATCACCACGCATCATTGCGCATCACCAATGTCCTTCTTGGTCAACTCCGAACCCCTCACTACCCCTCTTTGACGTCTCTATCGCCCTTATCTGGTTGGTGATGTTCTCGATCTCGCCTTGCAGGGGTTCGATCACGATGGGCGAGATTTCTAATCGAATCCGCTCCACATGCTCGTTCCACATTCCACCTGTATAGCGAGTCAGGAAGAATGCATTCAAGCCATGCCAGCCGGCTCCGAGACGATCAGGCCAGACGGACGATACTTGTATGATATCATCCGAGGGCTGGATAGCGTTACCGAAGAAGTCGAAGCCGGATACCCGGATCGATGTCCCTAGACAAGACAGAACCCGCGACTTTCACGAAATCAAACCTCCCCAGACAACCGTGCATATTCAGGCTCGTGATACACGTTGCACGAAACATCGCCGATTATTCAAGATGACGCGCGCGCAAATCCGCCGCGTCGCCGTGATAGGCGCCGGGATTAGTGGTGTCGTGTCGGCGGCGCATCTGCTCGATGCCGGGTTGGAGGTTGTTGTTTTTGAACGGAGTCATGCGGCTGGGGGAGTTTGGTGGGTTGTACCTTGATTGCCTTGTTGGAATTCCGCGGGGATGATATTATTGGTACAGTGGCTGATGATGTAGGTTATACGATGAGCGCCGACCACTCGAACCATCGTATAAGCAGCTGAAGCCGCTTGAGGCCGAGGGGTTTTTCGATACGGATGGGGATGGGCATGGGGGGTCGAAGGTTCTTAGCCATGCGCCGCCGGGGTGAGCACTCATCTCTACTATCAAAGCCCCTTTGCATGACTGGGGGTTATGCTAAAGCAGACAGACCATGCTACCAAGGCCTGAAGAACAACGTCTCTACACCGCTGATGCGGGTCACGCTAAATGCATGGCCAGAGGGAACACCCGACTTTGTGAGCCACAGTGTGATGAAGGAGTATATCCAGGATACGTCGAGGAAGACGCGGGTGGAGGATGTCACGATCTACGGAGCGCGGGTGAAGAATGTTTCGAAGCAGGGCGAGGCATGGAACGTGACATGGTCGACGCTGAGGGAAGACGGCGCGGGAGTTCTAGAGCAAGAGATTGATTCAGTGGGTCATACTCTACTCCTGTTTCCCGATCAAAGTGAGCTGACGATTCAGATCTTCGACGCCGTCGTCGTGGCCTCGGGTCACTATCACACGCCTCGGATCCCCGAAACACCCGGTCTCGCAGAGGCCAAGGCGCGGTGGCCAAATCGGATCATGCATTCCAAGGGGTATCGCAAGCCCGAAGGGTTCGAGGGAAAGGTACGCCAGCGAACTACATCTATTTCATCTAGCAAAATAGGACTAATGAGATAGAACATCCTCCTAATCGGCGGCGCCGTCTCAGCCATCGATATCGCGCGCGAAATCAGCTCGCAGGCAGACACAATCTACCAGAGCACGCGAAATGGAGAGTTCGATATTGCAGCCAGCATCCTCCCCGAAAATGGCGTGCGGATCAGCGAGATTGAGCGGTATGAGATTCTCGAGGATGCACAAGCCTCCGACGAGAATACAGCTCTACCGCTGCCATTGAAGATCCACCTGAAATCCGGACAGACACTTTGCAACGTACACGAAATCATCATCTGCACGGGATACCAGTTTACGCTCCCATTCCTGCCAGAGTACCACAACGACAAACTCACGCCAGCAGAAGCCGACGAGAGGGTCCTCGTCACAGACGGTACGCAAGCACATAACCTACACAAGGACATCTTCTACATCCCCGATCCAACCCTCGCATTCGTGGGAGTCCCATTCTACACGGCTACATTCACCCTCTTTGAGTTCCAGGCTATAGTCGTTGCGAACGTTCTTTCGGGGATTGCGGGGCTCCCAGCCGAGAGTGCGATGAGACAAGAGTATACTGAGAGAGTAGCTAGAAAGGGTGTCGGGAAACGCTTCCATTCGCTCAAGGATATCGAGGAGGCGTATGTGGATGACCTGCTAGATTGGGTGAATGGCTTCCGGGCGGAACGCGGTCTCGCTAAGATCCAGGGCCACACTGCGACATGGCACCAGGCGAAGGAAGCGCAACGCGAGCGGTTGAAGTCCTTCTTTGAGGACAGTGGCAGCAGGCGAGATAGTGGGATCGGGGGACTTCCGGAGGTGGCGAGCTGCACCGCATGATTCATGTACATAGATTGATAGCATCCATAAAGTAAGAACACTTCTTAACGCCGATAGATAGGAATATGAATCCCGAAACAGAAACCAAAACCCTCCGCACAACACGCCACACACCCCAGAACAAGAAACAAAAACCCTCCGAAGCTCAACCTTATCAATCAAGTCCCAGCCAGCTAAACTTCCCCTTGCGCAGTACGCACAGAAATGAGGTGCTCCTTGCATGCCGATCAGAAACAAGACAGACGGCCGATATCTTACCCCTCCCAAGCCGTCGAATAAGCTTGCCAATTTGCTTAACTCGGGCGGTGGCGTTGGAGAGCTGATTGGTGCAGTGGGGGTGATGAGGTGCGCGGTGCTGGCGATGAGCAATATTTAGGGCTCGGCTCGCCCGCTGCGCGAGTTTAGCTGCGATGACCCCATCGTCGAGTCGGATGGTTTTTGGGGCTTCCAAGCGGGTTTTCTGTGTAACATGGTATAAAAGATTTCGTGGGGGTAGCATTTTTTCTTTTCCTTTGCTCGAGCAAAATTAGAGCTCGAGAGCAGCAGCGATTGTAGCCATGGGTCTGTCCAAGGCTGTCGTTGATGAGCGGGCGACCGAGCCTGATACTGGTGCTATTCTCCAAGAGACCCCGAAGAAACGATGGGTCAGTTACATCTGGGATACGTTTGACAAGTCGCCGGAGGAGCGCAGACTCCTTACGAAGCTGGATGCTGCCATTCTGAGTTTTGCTTCGCTGGGTGAGTTTATCAAGACGTTTTCTACGAGGACATATTTCTGACTGCGATAGGCTATTTCATCAAATACCTCGACCAGATCAACATCAACAATGCATTCGTCTCTGGAATGTACGTATCTCAACCTATTTTGCACGTACAAGACTGACCACCTGCAGGAAAGAAGACCTGGGCATGTACCAGAACCAACTCAACTACATGCAGGCGTGCTGGACGGTGGGCTACGTGATTGGTGAAATCCCCAGCAATATGCTGCTCACGCGAATCCGGCCGCGATACTGGCTGCCGACGATGGAGGTATTACCACACGTTATCTACTCCGAGCTGGGTACAGTTTCTCGGACTGGTGGACAATACTGACCGGCTTGTATAGCTCCTCTGGACGGTCCTCACATTCACCCTCTCCCGATGCAACACGCCAACGCAATTCTACGTGCTCCGCTTCTTTATTGGTATTGCTTCCTCCCTATCCTTGTAATGGTTTCTCTAACAGAGCAGGCCTCGCGGAGAGTACTTTCTACCCCGGCATGCAGTACATCATCGGCTCGTGGTACCGCAAGGATGAACTCGCCAAGCGATCGTGCATCTTCCACACGAGTAGTGGGATTGCAACCATGTTCTCGGGTTATTTGATGGCTGGTGTGTATAAGCTTGGTGGGCGGGGAGGGTTCAAGGGGTGGCAGTGGTATGCTTCCCATTCTCGGTTCGATAGGAGGTCTTGCTAATGGTGCCCAGGCTGTTTATTATCGACGGAGTGATTTCGCTCCCCATTGCCATCGCTGGCTTCTTCGTCTTGCCTGATGTTCCTGAAATCTCGAATCCGTGGTATCTGACTGAAAAGGTTCGTCTCTTTCCCTATTACAAGGTTGGAGATATTAAGTGGAATAGGAAGTAAAACTCGCCCAAAAACGCATGGAACTCGAAGGCCGCAAACCACGAGGCCCATACACAAAAGCGAAGCTCAAAAAGATCTTCACATCGTGGCACATCTATTTCCTCACACTTTTATACCTGTAAGCTCTCCCATTTTGGACTACCATCTCGATTCCATCCCACTAATCGGAGAATAGCACATTCAACAACGCAAACGGCGGCGCACCAATCTTCCAACAATTCCTCAAAGCCTCCACAGACCCGGTCTACTCCATCAGCCAGATCAACTCGTACCCGACGACCACGCCCGCTGTGCAGGTTGTGACGACGTTGATCTACGCTTGTACGTACCCAGTCCCATTTTCTGCCCATAGTTCCTACCTCGCCTATCCAAACCCCTCCATCTCTTCCCATCCCAGCGCAAGGAAATTCTAATAGTAGCGTATAGGGTCCTCCGACTCCTGGCTCGGCGGCCGCCGCTGGCCGCCCATCCTCGTCGGCGCAGTCTCCAACATCGTCTGCTACGCGTCCCTGGCCGTCTGGGATATCCCCATCGGATGGAAGTGGGCGTGCTATATTCTCTGCGGGGCGGGGTACGGGCTTAGTGGGCTTTGCATGGCGTATGTTGACCTCTGATTGCCCCTTCCTTACATCTCTCGCACTACCCCCGCAAAATCCAAAAGGGAGGAGTAGGCTAATCTAGGTGTCTAGATGGGCCCACGAGATCTGCTCCAGCGACAACGAAGAGCGCGCGCTGGTCGTCGGGTCCATGAACGAAATGGCGTACGTCTTCCAGGCGTGGTTGCCGCAGGTTGTCTGGCAGCAGGTGGATGCGCCGCAGTACCGGAAGGGGTTTATCACGGGGACGGTCATGGGTGTTTTGCTTATCTTTACGACGGTGGCGATTTTGTTTTTAGAGAGGTGGGAGAATGCGAAGAAGCTTGGGCAGAGGTATGTTGATGATTCATTTGGTTGATGATCAGGACATCGGAATGGCAGGACAGGGCTAACACGAGTGGTTCTAGGGACGGCGATGGTGAAGGCCTGGGGGTTGAGAGCGACGCTGGAAGTCAGAGTGGGAGTGGGAGTGCGAGTCCGATTGAGAGGAGTGAGGTGGAGGTGGAGGTGCAGGGGAAGGTGTAGGCGATGGGATTGGAACGATCATGTACTGAAAAGGCTCGAGGAGCGATATTCCGGACGATTGGGTACAGACGCTATCTTGAATGTTCCAGTCATTACTATAGAGCCATCAAGCCAATGGCTGCAGTCCTCACTAGTCCATCTGCACTTTGGATAAATATGGTTCAATTTAGTCACGCATCGTAAGCTCGTTAGATTGCTCAACATATAAAGCTACCAAACACTCTCCAACCCATCAACACCAACGGGCCTCTCTCCAAGCGTGGTAAGGCGAATCCCATGTCGCGGCCCATCCGTCGTGGTATCGTAATCCGAGATGGCTGTGTGGGCAGTGACGCGGTTATCCCACAGCGAGACGGTCCGATCGTCCCACTTGACGCGGACTTGGATATCCTGCGAGAGTGAGATGTGCTAATCGGCCATGGTTAGTTGGGCTCCGTGATCAAAAGTGGTCGGCTACTGACTTTGAAGAGAAGCTGCAGAATAGCATCCGACTCCTCATCCTTCAGGCCGATGATGCGCTTCGTGAAGCCCGGGTTGACGAAGAGGGCTTTTTCACCGGTGACCTACATCTCATCAGTTCTCTTACTCTCACCTCCAAGTACTCAGAGGATACATACCGGATGAATCCGAACAATCGGATGATCGCTCTTCACCGGCTCCCGTCGAACATGCTTCCCATCCCTCCGCGCGTTCTCCGCCTGCGGGAACCCACTGTGCTCCGCACGCAGACCCTCGATGAGCTTCTTGATCGGGTCCGACAGCCGCTCGTAGGCAGCAACCTGCGACACCCAGCCCGTGTCGCCGCCGGTCGACGGGACACTCAGCAGAGCGAGGAGGGTGATTCCCGGCGGCTGGTGCTCGTACGAGACGTCCGAGTGGTAGCCGGTTGTCGTGAGCCGACTGGAGCGCTGGCGCAGCCGGTAGAGGTTATCGGCGCCCAGGTAGATGTTGTGGAACTCTTGGTGGCCTTCCACGTGGGCGCCGACGGGCTGTCATACGGTTAGCTACGTTGCTTGAGCCAAGGGACTCGGTGACGTACGTGGATGTGTAGCTTCCCAAAATAGGCAGCAAACTCTTTTTGCCTCTCGGGGCCAATGTCTTTAAAGTCCTGGTCACGAAAGACAACGACACCGCGTTCCGCGATGAGCAGAGCCAGTTCGTCCTTTTGGACATCGGTCAACTGCGACAGCTGCAGGCCGCGGATCTCAGTGCCCACGCGGGGAGTCAGCTTGTCAATCTTGACACGGGCATCTCCAGTCTCGAACAAGTGCGGCTTGGCCTTGTCCGCTGCGTGGCCGCGGTCGTTGAACTCGAATGGCTCTGTGGGCGGGTACTTGGTCTCGTTGTCATAGACTGGCAGGTAGCGGGCGTAGGGGTACTGCGAATGTTAGTCTCGCCTCATCAACGGATGGTGGGCGTGGCATACCTCGGCGTGGGCCTGGTCGTCAAACGCCTTGACAAAGGCCGGCACGGCCTGGCCCTCCTTGGTGACTGTCACGGACATGATGAGAATCGTGTTGGCACTAGCTGGTCGCTTGCCTAGCCCCTAGACTGGGATTTTGCGACGCATTTATAGGACGACGCTCACCTCCGCGCGGTGTACTTCTCCATCGGCGTTAATATAGACTTTGTCGTCGGCGTTAAGAAATGCAGAGTCGACTTGGCAATAACGTCGCTGATTATGCCATCGTCACCATCCCTGACAACATTCGTGTTTGATAGGTCGAGGATCAGCGACTTTCCACTGCAGATGTTGCAATTGTCAGACGGGGGGTTTATCTCTTTCTTTATTGGGTCTAAGGGTCTCTTGGCTGCTGCTCGTGTTGCGGGGGTTGTTGGATTGTCGGGGTTAAGGTTCATCCTCTCTCTATACAGCATTCGCCTGTGCTGTGCAGAGTGGCAAGGGAGGTGTCAAGGCGAGCAGCTCCCTGTCAACGTTGCAGTTGGGATCAGCAGCCACATGGCCGGACATTTGTCGAATCTATGTAAGGCGTCAAGGAAATTGTCCAGAATGTCAACGAGAGTTGATACTTTGGCATGATGTTGACTTTACCTTTATTTCGTCACTGAAAAAAGACCCTACTTACCCCAACGCAGGGATCGCGGCCCGTATAGACTCGTTACAGACAATCCCTCCGAGGAGATACCGCACTTCGCGCCAGAAATGAACTGTATACGTCGCTTCCTCTTGCCACGAGCCTCGTCCCAAGTCTTATTCCAAGCGGCCAAGCACCTCATTGACTTCAGCGGGAAGACTACCAAGAGCAAAAGAGCGTAGAATTCTCCCCACGCGGCACAAAGCATGTCATTTTGGCGTCAATAACCACATCCGTGCACGAGTATGTAGGGTACAACTGCCGATCTGTGGTATAAAAGCGGTCGACGTCCGATGGAGTAGCATATACAAAAAGGTGAGCACTGCAGCAGATTTACCGCACCCCCCAGCAGCAAGCACCAGCACCATGTCAGACTTCGACTCCAACGAAAAGACGGCTCGCATCCGCGAGCGATCGACAGATAGCCCCCGAGACAGGGACCGAGAGGAGCCAGAGGTTGTGCAAGCCGAGCCGCCCCAGCCTGCCATCGCTGCCCTCTTCTCTCGGCGCAAGAAAAAGGACCCCGAGGAAATCGCCACACAGCCATCTGTGTATGATGACCCGAAGTTGGCTCCATTCTACCAGCCGAACCCCAAATATGAGAACCTGCATCGGTTTGATCCGAGCTTTCGATGGACCTGGGGCGAGGAGAAGGTATGCTGCCTACTTTTCTTAATGAGATGAGGTGTGAGCTGACGGGTCCGTAGCCCTTGATCCGCAAGATTGACTGGAAGGTCACCGTCTGGGCTGCGCTTGCCTTCTTTGCCCTCGACCTTGACCGAAGTAATATCAGCCAGGCAAACACTGATAACTTTTTGGATGACATGGGACTCAATACCAATGGTGAGTACATGGTGCCTTTGCCTTGGAAGATCATCGCTAACATGTCAGACTACAACTTGGGTCAAACGCTGTTCAAGACTGCATTCCTTCTTGCCGAGCTTCCCTCGCAGCTCATCAGCAAAAAGATCGGTACGACCATACTACTTTCGTGAGAGACATGGCTAACAGGGTCAGGCCCTGACCGATGGATTCCCGCTCAAATGTGTCTTTGGAGTATCGCTTCGGCTGCTCAGTTTTGGCTCAATAGCCGAGCGTCTTTCCTCGCCCTCCGGGTGGTTATCGGGGTCTTGCAGGGCGGGTTTATTCCCGATGTCATCCTCTATCTCGTACGTACTGCCTCCCCTTTGCATGCGCCAACTCACAAGCCAGTCCTACTTTTTCAAAAGCAACGAGCTGCCCCTGCGACTGGCCATCTTCTGGACCGCCAACCGGCTTACAGACGTCGTCTCGCCCTTGATCGCCTACGGCGTTCTACACATGCGCGGAACCCACGGCCAGGAGGGCTGGCGATGGCTGTACGTCACCTCATCTTATTCCATCAACGAAACTCGACTAACATTTGCAATGCAGCTTCTTGATCGAAGGCCTCATCACCCTTCTCATCGGCATCTGGTCCATCTTCCAAATGGCTCCCTCTCCAACACAGACAAAGGCCTGGTGGCGACCCAAAGGCTGGTTCACGGACCACGAAGAAAAAATCATGGTCAACCGCATCCTGCGCGACGACCCCTCCAAGGGCGACATGCACAACCGACAGGCGATTACCTTGAAACTACTCTGGAAGTCTCTCTGTGACTTTGACCTCTGGCCCATCTACGCGATCGGTTTGACCTTTGGCATCCCGCCGAATCCGTCAGACCAGTATCTGACGTTGACGTTGCGTGGGCTTGGATTTGATACATTTGATTCCAATCTGTTGAGTATTCCAGCGCAGATTACGACGACAATCAACGTATGTTCTACCCCTCCTCTCTCTCTCCCTCATATAACCCCTTCGTGGGGATGTAAAAGCTAACAACTACAGATGCTCATCCTAACTTACATCTCGGTCAAAATCAACCAGCGCGCGTACCTCGGTCTCTTCGTGCAGTTCTGGTTCCTCCCCTGCCTTATTGCTCTCGCCGTCTTGCCTGCGAATACGCCGCGCTGGGGATCATACGCTCTTGTCACCGTTATCCTCTCGTATCCTTCTCGTATGGCCTTCCCTGCACCTACGTTTCTCTCCACCTAGCTTGAACATGCTGACCTTTACAGCCCACCCCATGCAAGTCGGCTGGTGCAGCTCCAACTCCAATACCGTCCGGACCCGAACCGTCTCAGCCGCATTATACAAGTAAGCATCACGCCGTTCCCCACTTTGAACAACCGACGCTAATCTCTTGCAGTATGATGGTCCAAATTCAAGCAATCATCGCATCAAACATCTACCGTGAAGACGACAAGCCATTGTGTAAGTCTTGCCATGCCACCTGTTGCCTTCCCCGTGCGATACACAAAACAGATGCTAATCACTCATTCTTTTTTACAAGACCGCCGCGGAAACCGCGTCCTGATTGGAATCAACTGCCTAAACTTTGTCCTATACCTCTTCGCAAAGGGATACTATATCTGGAGGAATAAGCGGCGGGATGCGATTTGGGACAAGATGACGTCTGATGTAAGTTTGCCCACGACAGTCACTACGGGTCTAGAACTGTGGGAACGGGACTGACAGAATGTAGGAGAAGGAAGAGTATCTGAACACGACTACCGACCAGGGCAACAAGCGGTTGGACTTTAGGTTTGCTTCGTAGATTTGAAACCCGGTCCGAATGTTTTTATGATATGTCGGGACTAGATGGGGAGAATGGGGGAACTTCTCGTATAGCAAATCTGTGAAGATAGTAGCAGAGATATACATACCCTTCTAACTGACGGGATAAAGCAATTCGGACGTCGCTGGAGCAGTTGCAGTCGGCAGGTGCTAGGCTCTGGAACAGGAACTCCCTTGCCACAGTATGCAAGTATGTAGTACCAAAATACCTGTATGAACGAGGTGGGGGCAAACTCGCGAGCGTAAATATTCCTAAATATTCCTCTCCATGTATCTTAGCAAGCCTTTGAAAGGGTCATTGCTAGTGAATTTCTCCGAAATCTGACCAACGCCAGCCGCCGTGAATATAGATGACATCGCCGTAAGCGACTCTGTGCGGGGCACTGGCGAGTCATGGTGGAACTACGTTATGGACTCTGCGCATCTACCATCGGTCATATGGTAGCGTCTATCTATCCTGCGCACTTGTGCCCGGTCAGTTACATGACCTGCGGGCTACGACTTCTGGCCAGTACATAGAGCGCACAGCCTTGAGTGCTCTTCGTTGTATTATTCGTAGCATCGCAGACTGCCCCGCTCCCCTATATGCACCGCTCAATATGCCGCCAAGGATATTCGTCCCAGTGCTTCGCAAGCCCGAGGCCACGCGAGAGCTGGGAAACCTTGCTCTTGTTGTTTTAGCTTAACGGGGCGTGTCTAGGCAATAGTGGTGCGAATGTATTCGCAGCCAACTCCTGATTATACTACTTGGGGAACGGTAGGTTTATAGAGGTGAGGAGCATAGGGAGACTATGATAATGACTAATGCGTATAGGAGGGTCTTGCACTGTGCTACTGAATCTATAAACAGCCATATTTCCACCCGTAAACCCTAGATCTAAGCCAGTGTTCGAACCTCCTTGCATGTTTTATAGCACCATCTGCACCCGCCAAATCTAGTTCTGACTATTAAACTCCCTCTAGTCTGGTCTTTTCTTCCTAAAAGAAAGGTCATGGACAGCGACGTTAGGCCTCGGTGAGAACTCCACACCCCCCGCTTGGGTCCTTTCCATCTTTTAGTGTGCACCCAGAGTATGATGATGGTGATAGTGATGGTGGAATGAACCAGTCTCAACCGGCTGGGGCAAAGGGAGGAGAGATTGCCTTGTGTCTGCGGGAAGAATGCCGGTTGGAGTTGTCCGTGTAACGTGGGTAGTGGAAATGTATGAATTCGTAGACAGCCCGAGGGCATGACGCTCTTCTTCACAGTTCGGCGACGTGCATTTGATCACGCCAGGGCTCTCGTACAGCTCTTCGGGCGTGGCGCGGCGAGACGAATTTCCTTCATCGACAATGAGATCGTCTGGATCAAAATCCGCGGGACGAGTTGGGATATATTCAGAAGTTGGCAAGTTTGCCAGCAGGTCAAGGCAAAAATTTAGGCATGGCCTCGAGGACTCGTGGGGGGATGTGTGGGAGTAGGCAGGCCTACTTCTGATTTGAACTTGGGGCTAATATACCTCGCAGTGACATCACGGGGCAAGTACGGGCCAATATGCAGTTAGATTGCCAGTGGGAGAGCCTGGTAATTAGTCCGGCAAACGACTACACTGCAAATGAGCTCGAGTACGTTCAGGGTCGGTATTCAAAGGACGAAAGATGATGGCCAATGGTGATTTTCAGGAGTAATGAAGTCAACCAACATTACCCTATGTGCTCCACTGTCCTGCCCTATTATGATTGTCGATATCGATGCCAACAACATACATGTTGACCGCTGAGTGGCTCGTTACGCCAACTTCAGTCTGCCGCAGTTCTACACCTGGAACCCTTATCACGGCCTTCCACTACTGGCAAATGGAGATATTGTATGTTCTGGGGTAAGTCGTATCAGAGTTCAAGTCTCTCGACAGCAGACTTCAATAGTTCATAGCTGACAACCTCGGCCTAGCCCTCCAGGAGGTGTCTATATCCCCCCGTCCGCGACAGTGCCGACAACAACCACAACCACGAACACTTCAACGTCCAATTCCTCCTCTTCCACTGCCACCACCTCATCGTCTTACGTCCCGCCTCCTAGTCCGACCTGATGGATGCTGGGCCATTGCAACGGATTATGGAATCACTCAGCAGACATTCATCGATTGGAACCCAGCAGTCGGGGCAGATTGCATTGGTCTCTGGCCGGAGTACTGGTATTGCGTCGCTGTCTAGATCAGAATTAACATACGAATGAATATTACGATCGTACGATTATCCATCGTACACTGTCTCCATTCAGCCTCGCAGAAGTTGCCAGACCTTTCATCCTTCTTCTGCATTATGTCCTTGAGCAGCCCTGCGTATGATGGCCGGCTTTCTATTGTCTAATCTCGATATAAGAAATCATGGAATCGCCTCGGCCCATCCATCGGCCCATCAATCTCTTCCGCATGAACCACGGTCCCGGCATACTCCCTAGCCTCCTTCTCTTCCTCCTTCGGATCCACATCAAACTCTTTTGGTATCTTCTTGCCATCCATAATGGCGCGCCCAATCATCCAGCAGATCCTTTCACCAAGACTCCTCCACTCCGCCTCGCGGAAGTTATCTGGGTACCCATACTTGTCCCTGAGAAGAGCCCTGACAATAGTGGCCTTTTTAGGGGTTTTTCTATTAGTATTCGTATCATGTTTGCCAGTGATCTACTATCAGGCGAAGGAGGCACGCGAAGGGTACGAAGGGCAAGTAAAATAAACAAACAAACGAACCTCATTTCGCGGCGGGTATCGCGGGTCGACCCAGTGCAAACTGGACCCGCCCGCACCTGCCCGTACCGGGGCAACGTCATCCAGGGACTTGATTTTTGCCCCCAGGTCGCGAGCCAGGTGGGCGCGTGGTGCGGGTAGTAGTTTCGATAATGGTACTTGTCGTCTGGGCGCTCGGGCTTGTAGACGTAGTCCGTCGGTGCGTCTTTCCCTTGGGGCCTATCATGAAAAGGCTCGACCCGAATCGCGTCTAGTTTTCCAGGCTTATTAGAGACGGGGAGAGAGAGACACACACAATGGGTATGAGCGGGGCAGTTGGTTAGGTGGAGAAAGTGGGTGGGCCTTACTCTCTTTTATATCTAGAATAACATGACTGCCCTCATCATGATCACAGATCAAGACAATCTCGTGCGGAAGCAGATAATCGAGTCGAGGTTCCTGGAAATAAAAGAACGTCGGGTCCCGGCCGCCGCGGATCTCGTCGTCTTCCAGGTATACCATGGCGCGGGAATATTGGTAGACCTCAATATCCATTGAGACCAAAGACCCCTTAATATACGGCAGCTGTTTCATGAGCGAAATCACAGCCCTGTCAAGCCCAATCTCGCGACACAGTACCTCGTTAATGGCGTGTCCGGTCCCCTTGGGCGGCCAAATCACCTCCCAGCGCTTGATGTAGTTGAGACTTAGGAATGTTTTATAGAGTTCTTTCATGAGGTTGACGATTTCGTCTTCGTTGTAGGGGGTGCGGGGGAGTTTGAGTGGTGGAGCTGGTTTTGGAGGCTCAAGCTCAGACTGGATGGTGGGTGTTGGTGCGCGCTCCCATGGGTTTGGGCGGGGAGGCGGTGGAAAATACCACTGTATGATCAGAGTGAAGATTAGAAGGGTAAGCGATAGGAGCCAGGAGATTTGGGTGAATTGCGATAATGTTGGGATGAGGGGCATTGGGCTCAAGAGGGGCGATGGAAGCCGAGATGGCCAGTGGAGGAGTGTGGTGGTTGGCATTTGAAGGCTCGAATCCTGGGGAGGGAGGCTTAGCAACCCAGAGGACACAGGCTTATTCTAATCAAGGCTAGCACCACGCTGAGGCTAACAACTTCTAGTCATCCTCCAGGCAACACGTGTGTTTCATGTGATGTCCAACCACGGGCGTGTGTAAGCAACGTCAGGGTCGTGGCGCTCTGGTGGGTGATATCAACAAAGGTAAATATGCTATAAAGGTTTGATAAATTAGAAGGTCTTTTGGAAGGTTATAATTCTAATAGTCTAGGCTAGATAGATATGAATAACATTACTTGGAGAAGTCATGTGTATGCACTTCATAGCCACGAGCCCCGCAGGATATATATTACTTGGTTAAGATGAGGCAAGTCGCTTAATCTCGCGTCCTCATCTGATATACCATCCTGGCAATGAGTATTGATAATGCTCTCTGCACGGTGCAAAACGCCTTCTATTCTGCCTGGATGGAATCATACTACATATTGCTGGTACGAGTTTCTAAACTGCGGATGCCGATCGAAAAACCCCGGCTTCAAGCTCCAGTTCTTCAGGTCCTTTAGCGACTGGACTAGCTGGTCCTCACCCATGCAGAGACCACCCGCCGCACATGACAATTTCGTTTCGAGGAACTCCCCGAGGTCCGCCATGATGGGATGGATGGGAACACGGTGGATGTGGAAGTCGAGGATCAGTTGGTTGCGCATGAGTGGCCTAGCTGATGTGAGTGTCTGCCGACTGGCCATATTGTACAGGATACACCAATGGGACGCACCATGGCATGAAGCTGATAAGTAATGGATGAGGGATTCGAAGCTCCAGCGCTGTTGGGCGGAGCCAGGTCGGGACATTGTTGTAGAGGGATTCCTCCTGGTGGACGTACCACTTATTCGGGGAATTTCTCGCCTTAGCGGATTGCAGACGCAACGAGACTGGAGAAGGGAAAGGATACAGGACTTACCCGAACCAGAGTAGCGATTAGCCAGTAACACGCAAAATACTCCTCGTTCCTCCTGAGACGGCGCATCGGCTCGAGGTACTGTTTCAGCTCCAGCGAGAAATGGTTCGCCGTACTGTCCAGGACACAATCGACAAGCTCGGGTTTGGGGATCTTGGTGTCACTTATCACGGCCTGCCAGCGGGCGCTTTCAACCATTGCGTAGAGGACCTCGTCATCTTGCAGGGCGGGGAACAGGATGTTCGGGATGCTCTTGTGCGGGGGTTGAGAGGGGGTTGATTGGGGTTGGATGGGGCGAGCATCTCTCATAAGTACATCATGAGACTGCAGTGGAGTAGGAGTAGGGAAAGGGTGGGGATCGTGCCCTTCAGACGACAAGAACGGCTTGTTATATCCGATATCTGGAAGGATCGCAAGGTCCAGCTGCCCTAGGCGATCCCACATGGACCTAGACAGCAGTGAAGGATAGATATCGCCTGAACTGATGTCTTCTGGCAGTTTGTGTGTGTTTGTATGGAGTGACTCGGGTGGATCAGCCCGAGCAAGGTGATTGCCCTCTGGCGTTGGCTGCAGCATGGAATCGGCAAAATGCGATGATTCAAGGTTTTGTTGCGAAATATTATCAAAGTCCAGAATATCTCGTGGGGGCTCGTTCTTTCTCGCGTATGCCTGGTCGTAGCCATGAGAGCTCCCGGGCGGTGCAGGAAAAGACGTCTCAAGGGATGAGCTACCGAGAATACCGTCTGACTTGTGGTTGCTCGATGTAGGCTCACCCGACGGGGCTTCGGTGGTCTCCTGTTGGGCCTGACTGTGCTGCATATTTGGATTTGAAGGGGCAGGAGAGACAGGGTGGCTTGTCCCTACATTGCCTTGAAGTTGCGACATGGCGACATTGATAGATGAAGCAAATGCTCGGAGTTGTTGCAGCTACCGTGTCGAGATTAGCATTGCGATAAGATCGATGATTGATCTCGTAGAGGAATCGCACCTCAGCCTTGAGTCTTTCGTTCTCGGCCACCAGTACTGCGACCGACTCTGAGTGGCTGCCCTCCTTGATCAGCTTGAGTTGCGCCTCGAGCTCATCGATGTACTCGCGTTGCCTTTTGCGGTGCTCGCGCTGGGCCAGCCGGTCGGAGGCCCGTTTTCTCTCCCTACGGTCCTCGGCCGTGGTGGCTGCAGGTTCGACTTGGGGGCTTTTGGTCGCCAGGCGTCGGGGTGCCTGTGCTACTGATGCCATTATTTATGAATGAATGAATGGAAGTCGGGCACTGTTGATATGGCAGGGGAGGCCTGTAAATGACGGTCCCATTTTGCCCCAGCAGATGGGAGAAATGCGGGGTTTGGTCTGGAGCGCACGACTCCGCAGCTGGTCTTAATCCTATCGCATGGAAGGCGGGGGATTGTGGGGAGCAACCGGTGCCGGACCCATTACAAAGGCTCGCCAATAGCCAGGCTAAGTCACTTGATTCAGTATCAGGGTTACCAATCAAATCTGCTGGATAGTTTGACTCGAATTATGTCAAGAGGGCGAGTCAGCACGACTCCGCGTTACTCCAACTCTGCACTACGCTTACTTTCTCCACAATGCTCGAAACAAGCGCAGACTCAGTGATCCAGAATAGGCTTGGCGAGGAATTCAGGATCCAGATACCAGCTCAGATCCCCTCCATCCACCTCCTCCTTGGTAAACCCATTGCCCATGAACTGGAAACGATTCCGCGATCGGTAGGTGATCTCAAAGTCCTCATATCGAGGGTGTTCCAGGATCTTCCGCCAGTGGACAAGCGATCCGGGGTACTGGGCTGTTACCTTGCCGTCCTGGCGGCCCTGGTTGTACCATGAGCGACAGCCACCAGTCCAAACACTGTCGCATCGCAGATCAGTACGTAGCCCTGATGACATGTAGCAATAAGGGGAGCTCACGTTCTCTTAAGCCACTCGTGCACATGTTCATTGTATTCTGCGACCGCGGATGGGCGTACACAAATACTCTTGATGTTCTCCGTCTGCACCTTGCGGATCACCTTGCAGATATAATTCTGCGCTGCCTCGAGTACCGTGATGAACGATCCATGGCCGGCCGGGCAGTTTGGACCTAGGGAGCCGACTGCAATCATTTGAGACGTGTCAGATATTCAACAGTCAAAAGTAGCAGAATCCGTACTCACTCAGAAAATTGGGAAATTTGCTGGCCGCCATGGCGAGGTACGCCTCTGGGTCCGAGGACCAGTGATCAGCGAGATTGACTCCTTCCTGGCCCACGACAGGAAAATATGGCCGGAAGCTGACATCAAATCCCGTCGCGCAAATGATTACATCGACATTGAACTCTTCGCCACGGTCAGTGCGGATGCCTTTCTCCGTGAAACACGCAATCTGCCCCTCGGCCAGGATAACATTTGGTTGCAGCATGGCTTCCAAGAACCCCTCCGCTGGTCCCAGGCGACGACATCCAACGGGGAATGTAGGTACCAGCCTTTTGACGAGCTTGGGATTGTTCCCGAGGCGTTCTTTCATGTGCTCCTCGGTCATCTAAAGTTCAAAGTTAGCACATAATGCACCGGACAGTTTGGGACGGTATTCTATTTCCCTTGCGCTCTAGCTTCTGCCAGAGATGGTCCTTTAGATTGTGGCGGAAGCTCGAGTTGATCTGTTTCTCGATCGCCTTGCGCAGTCCCAGATAATACTCGGGTTCGTCACGGAATCGTTCTTGCATTTCACGCGAGACTTTAACGCATCATTAGTCATTTGCCTCAAAGGCTTACGATAATGCGAATCACCCACAGTGGAAGTTGCGCCCTTCTGGATCCGTGTAGCCCTCCACAGCCAGGCCGTTGGAAATCCACTGCGGTGTACGATAGAAGCTGACAAGCTCCTCAACGTCATCCACGATGGCCGGGATGATCTGAATCGTCGAGGCGCCTGATCCAATGACCGCCACACGCTTGCCCTTGAGATCAATGCCCGTGTCGTACGCCGCAGAATGCGTCATCGTCCCCCGGAATTCTGTTCGGCCAGGGATTTCAGGCCACTTCCAGGTATTGAGCACGCCGACGTTGCCAACAAGGAACTCAACCTCGTCTTCGAATTCTCGGTTGTCGCCGTCAGGTAGCGTCTGCGTTATTGACAGCAGCCAGGTCCCTGTTTCCTCGCGCCAGACGGCTCTTGTCACTTCATGATTGAGTTTGATATACTTCTCGGCGTAGCCGTGCTCTTGCGCAAAACTTTTAAAGTATTCCTTGATATCCGCTGCAGAAGAGTAGTACTTGGGCCAGTCCGGCTTGGGTGCGAACGAGAACTGATACGCCGGCGAAGGCACGTCACAGCGGCATCCTGGATATCGGTTTGCGTGCCACACGCCGCCGACTTCGGGGTATCCTGAATATGTCCATACCAGTCAGCTAATCGAGACTTGCTTGTTTTTTTTTT